>NW_007421564.1:0-528 GCF_000475195.1 Diaphorina citri
TAGCTTAGGGGAAGAACTAAAACATGTAAATTTTAAATTATTAAAATAAAGCATATATTATCAATCAATCAATCTCTCTCTTTTCCTCTTAACCTCTCTCTTTCTCTCTCGATCCCTCTCCTTTCTCTCTCACTCCCACCCTTCTCTATCTCTCTCTCTCTTTCTCTACCACCTTTTTCTTTATTTCTATTTCGCTCTCTCCCTATCTATGTACATATCTAATTATGTATAGTTATAAAGTCTATACTCTTCTTCTTCTTCTTCTTCTTCTTCTTCTTACTTCTCTTTCTCCTTCTTTCCTCTTCTTCTTCTTCTTCTTCCTCTTCTTCTTACTTCTCTTTCTCCTTCTTTCCTCTTCTTCTTCTTCTTACTTCTCTTTCTCCTTCTTTCCTCTTCTTCTTCTTCCTCTTCTTCTTCTTACTTCTCTTTCTCCTTCTTTCTTCTTCTTCCTCTTCTTCTTCTTACTTCTCTTTCTCCTTCTTTCCTCTTCTTCTTCTTCCTCTTCTTCTTCTTACTTCTCTTTCTCCT
>NW_007421565.1:0-528 GCF_000475195.1 Diaphorina citri
GTATTAGAAAAAGTAAAAATGCTTCTAGACCGCACGCACAGACTAATAAATCTTGACTACATAGTTCAACAGATTAGAATTAGATACTTCCCATCTTCCCAAAAAAAGTTTCCATAAGTTATGAAAATAATAGATTAATAGCACATGTGTCGTGTGTAGAACCTCTCATGGTCGTGGTCGATCGATGTTTATCGAGATCGTCTGAAACACGTCCAAAATCTTTTGATCTTACCTACTTTGCTAAATACATAATATGTAGAAAAAAAAAATAGAGATTTTGCACTTACGATAGTTCGTATTGACAGCGACGATATGTACATACTGCGTACATACCTCTGTTAAAACCCCTCTTAAAAGAGAGGTGAAAAGAATCTTTGGATTATGATGGCGTATACTAAAATCTAACATTCTCGCTATAAATACAAGTTAGTAATCCAGGTATTCTAAGTAATCACTGATGTGTGCTGCGGTTTCGTCTTCTGAAAATTCCCCGCGATAATTTCTACACAGAGGTAATCAATAATCAGA
>NW_007421566.1:0-528 GCF_000475195.1 Diaphorina citri
GCAATCCCGGACCTTGCCTTGCATCTCGACATTATTAAAATCTGACTACAAAATATACGAGTACCTACATCAAAATCATTGTGTATGTTGCTTAACCAGACTTTGGGGCTTTGTTTTAAACGTGAGACGAGGTGCAACTAATGTGGTTTAAAAATAAACTAAAATAAAGTAAAAACTCATCAAGAAAGGGTCGATGTCTTTTCTTCGACCATTAGTATTTTCTGGAACATTGAAGACTTTTTTTTCCTTAGTGAATGACAAAAGATTTTTTCCTTAGTAAATGACAAACAACACCTGAAATTCTCGTACCTTCTCACTGTTCAGGGGCTGAATTAAGTGTATGTTGTTAATTAGGGTAAGGAGTGATATTTTATAGGGCTGCACGTCTTGTATTTGATTTTTAATCGACATTGAAATTGAAGAGGAAGAACAAGGAGAAGAGCACGTAGAAGGAAAAGTAAGAGAAGAATTATATAGATTATAGAAAAATCTAGAATAGAGAGAGAAAGAGAAAATATTGTGTTTTTT
>NW_007421567.1:0-528 GCF_000475195.1 Diaphorina citri
CCTCCTCCTCCTCCTCCTCCTCCTCCTCCTCATTAAAAATGATTAATGGGGATATTCTTGGAAACAAACACAACAAGTGGGGATCTAAGTAGTCAGCAGCAAGTTACAGCTTACCAATTTCTCGCATCATCAGACATGTCGTCCTCCTCCTCCTTCTTCTCCTTCTCTTCCTCCTCATTTTTTCACTCCCTACTCCTTAAGTCTTTTTCTCCTTCTCCTAACCCTCCACCTTGTTCTTCTCTTTTCCTTCTCCTCCTCCTCTTTCCCTGTACTCCTTGTTATTCTTCTTCGTCCTCCCTAATTCTTCTTCTCCTCTTCCTAATGGAGCAGTTGCAACTGGGTAAAAATTATAAATAAATGGTCGATTCCTATGTAAAAAGTTGTGAAAAATCCAAATCCGAGGTCAAAACTCCGAAAAAATAACTATAAAAGGTCGAAAATTCAATTTTCAATGGAGGAGTTGCAAATGGGTAAAAATTATGAATAAATGGTCGATTCTTATGTAAAAAGTTGGGAAAAATCCAAATC
>NW_007421568.1:0-528 GCF_000475195.1 Diaphorina citri
AATCACCAGAACAAAATGATTTAATCAATCTACTTTACATTTAATCAATACAAAATTAATCAAAAGCATCAAGCAGGCCACAAACAAGATAAGAATAGCAATGATCGCCAACCTTCGGAACAGATAGGCACTCAAAAAAGAAGAAGAAGAAGAAGAAGAAGAAGAAGAAGAAGAAGAAGAAGAAGAAGAAGAAGAAGATCAAGCAGTACACAGGCAGAATTTGAGGAACAGTCTGTCATTCCAAACGATGATCGCCAACCTTCGGAACGGATAGGCACTCAAAGAAGAAAAAGAAGAAGATCAAGCAGTAAGTACACAGGCAGAATTTGAGGAACAGTCTGTCTTTCCAAACCATCAAGTTGCACTCAAGCCAAAACTTGAGGTACACACTGTAATTCCAAGGCATCCTGATCGCACGTGACTGATGTCACCTGAGGTATTCCACTGGAAGAATGTTACAATAGTTGCTGGAGCTGAGACTGAGGTAGCATAGTACATAGCACGAGCTACACTCTAATACCCATAGCA
>NW_007421569.1:0-528 GCF_000475195.1 Diaphorina citri
TTTTTCTCGTGTGGTGTGCTGTTTTCACTTAGCTTGCCTAATGCTTTTGTTTTGCTTTCAATAAGTAATGCCTGCACCTGCTTCCTAGCCTTAACTTTAAAGCATCATGTGTGGTAAGTTTGAATTCATTTTCTCTCTTTTTTTTTTCTTTCTTAATTTTTTTTTTCTTTTAGTAATTAGAATAGAATTTGGTTACATAATTACATATGTACGTAGATATCATGATGTTACGATACTTAGGATATTGCGGTGTGGGCGGTTTCAGTCATGGATCGACGGCCGTTTGTGGACACAGCTTTATGAATACTACTATGGTGATCAAGTTTTAAAAAGAATAAGGAAAAAAATCCATGTGGATTCAAACCCGGAGATTGTAGGTATTAATTACGGTCAAAGAAAGATAAAACGTGGAATTATTGAACCCTTTGTTTGTCAGAATACAACCTAACTTTTCTTGTCTCGCTTGTTTCAGGAGAAAATACTTACAATGGTGATCAGTCGGATGCACATCTTAGTACATTCTCACAA
>NW_007421570.1:0-528 GCF_000475195.1 Diaphorina citri
TTGTCATCTTTTCTCGCCCGTGAAGGGCATACTACGGGATGGTTATGCTACGACACAGACCACAGGAGTCCAGTCCTAACTAAGGCTAATTGCTAACCATGTGTTTGTGTGTGTGTGTTTTTTTTTTCTTTTAGCTTTAATAAAAATCACCTCGACTTTTTTTTCGTCATATAACAGGTGTTTCCTCAAGTGACTAACACACGGGAATCAAAGGAAGCCCGACGATCCGTGGAGCAAGCATTGCGAGAATTCAGATATGTGAAAGCCTTGCAGTTATCATTACAAGGATCCAACAAGAATCCAGCTAGACTACTGGCCACTCTGGGAGAACTTGTCAGGTAAGGAGCTTGTTCAAGTATCCAACAGGAATTTAGGTAAACTATTGTTCACTCTAGGAGAACTTGTAGCTAGACTCTTGGTCAGGAGTCAGGAGAACTTGTCAGGTAACTCAGCTAGACTATTGGCAAATAGGATCCTCCCCTTTCAGGCATTTTATAATGAAATAAAAAATTGATTTTTGTGCTTATT
>NW_007421571.1:0-528 GCF_000475195.1 Diaphorina citri
GTATTCAACGAAGTGACTTTAAACTCCGTTTAAGTTTAACCCTCGCATTAAATAGTCTAATTGGTTGATTTAAAAACATTCCAAAAAATTAGCCAATCAGATTGCTTAATCCGAGAGTTAAACTTAACCCGAGTTTAAACTCACTATGTGGACCCAGACCTTAAGCAAGAGGGCCTAAAGCAAATAAATAAATAAAGAAAAATATGACAAAAGAACTTGGTGTTGGTTCTAAAAACTCCAAAAATTACCAAGAAAATCGGAGCACGGTGTTAGTGGTAACGTGCTTTGCTTGTCTGCATAACTTCATGGGTTCGATTCCCAGAGTCGACAAAAAAATTGTACTTGGGAAGTACAAGTATGGGAAGTAGGTATCTTCTCACTCATCTGATGAGGAACACTACGGGATGGACATGGACATATTAATATTACGAAATATACCCGCCTCTCTTTATAAATGTAAATGCAGTTTCTTTGTGTTATTATGTCACAACTTTGGTGCTCACTGCAGCATTGTAGGATTTTTCCAAT
>NW_007421572.1:0-528 GCF_000475195.1 Diaphorina citri
AGACTAGAGCCCGTTCTCCCTTTATTCCCAATATAAGGTTCAAGTCACCCATCCATTTATTGGCCTTGCTCGGCGCAGTTTAACAAAATTTGCACCACCACTTTCGTGTTCCTGGTAAAAAGACCTTTAATTTGATATATAGGTCGACCAGGTTTGGATAAGTCCCTTCTACGGGGACCGACCGACAGAGTGACAGACACCGAAGCGAATACAATAGTCCGTCCCTTATACCTTTTTATTACTATTGTAATAATAAAGGAAGGTATGTTATTTTCTCCAGAGTTTATTTATTTAAAATAATAATATTAAGTAATGGAGTGTTGTCATCTTATGTGGATAGCCCGTAATGTATGCAAAATAAATTACTAATGTTTATCCTAGGAAGCTCTTTAGATAATCAACTGTTAACATAACACCTACTCAATAACTTATCACTAAATTGGAATAAACAAACTCTTAACACAGTATGTCTCAGAAGTCCTGTAATCTTTGACTCGGTACCCCTTTAATCTTTTGAATAGCTAAGAA
>NW_007421573.1:0-528 GCF_000475195.1 Diaphorina citri
GTTCATCATCATTAAAAGAGAATGAGGACAAGATAGGAGAAAGCCAGCCGTTCCGGACAGGAATAAAACTCGGGCCGTATCCAGGATTTTGTCGAATGGGGAGGGGGCGAGAGTCCAAAAAGTGATGTACCGAGGGGAGGAAGGGGTGGATGCTCCAAATTTTTGGGGGCTGGCGCACAGTAAAGAGTCCTTACAATGCAGAACTATAGGTACATAGGTACCGACAGGACGTAGGTAAATGTGCGAGTCTACCTTATATGATTGTAAAGATTTTGTCTTTTGCTTTTCAGACTTGGAGTTCGTAAGAAGAGATGTGAGAGATGACTTCGACTTCATAGACAACGGGTCATCAGTAGCTCATTCGGAAAACAACTCACCGATGCCAGGTAGATATTTGAACTTCAGTTCATCCTGACGAGATCAAAATTACTCAGGAACCTATTAGGATGTTATCAATCATTTATACATCAAACCAATCAAAATACTTAATTTTGGCAAATTAGATTGTTGTACTAACAGGTAATTCTG
>NW_007421574.1:0-528 GCF_000475195.1 Diaphorina citri
AAAAAAAAAACTGTTAAGCCCAACCCTCCGAGTACAGTGTTGCCAACTAGGTACTATATTATTGAAGTAAAAATAATAGTGTACCTACTATACAACATGCATATAGTACAGCGATTTTCAACCGGGGATACGCGTACCCCTGGGGGTACGCGAGAAAAAATGGTGTAGTGGCGGACAAAGCAAATTTTGAATAGGGACGGCTTATTAAAGTGCAATACAGTTCAGAAAGGTACCGAATTTCGACTTCAATGTACTGAAGTACTGTATTTTTTCAAAAGGTACTGAGTGTGTTTTTAGAACTCAGAAGTAATGGTACACATCAACCTAGGTACCCGGTACTCATTATGATGTTGGCGGGGATAAATTCGGATACCCAAGGGGTACGCGGGCGAAAAAAGGCTGAAAACCGCTGATATAATAGATAGGTACTCGTATTGTTCAGTACATCCTTTGTAATGCCTTGTCAGAGTTCTCTTGACCATTTGACTCCTGCTCCTCACATTAGTTCATCGCGCCATCTGGTGGTTG
>NW_007421575.1:0-528 GCF_000475195.1 Diaphorina citri
AATAATGAAAAAAAAAAAAAAAATAGGTAGGTACCTAAATTTTATAAAGTTAAAAGTCCTTCGAAAAAATATGTAAATTTTGAATACCTAGTAATGGTAGGTACCTATTTTAATGATTTTCAATGTATCCCGTAAGTTTTTAATTAGTTTTATTGAAATATTTCAATATTTTATACAAATGAAAGCCGGTTTGCCCTGCAAATATTCATTCGTTAATTAGTTTTATGACTTGCATGGCATCGTACTAACATCACTTTAGTTGGCACAAACTACCTAGGTAGGTACCTACTAGTAGGTAATTAATTTTCTGGTGACATAATATTATTTATAACTCATACTCGTACACCCAGGCAAGGCATCTAAGTACCTATAGAAATTTCAACATGAAACGCTCAACAAAAATGATAACAGTTTCAGAAGTTTTGGTACCAAAAGTTAGACATACCTACTCTCCCCCCTCTAACGTTTATTTGACTATTTCATGTAAACTGCGTTATTTATACTTCTTCCTTAGGGGGAGGAGGGGAT
>NW_007421576.1:0-528 GCF_000475195.1 Diaphorina citri
TTCCATCATAGAAGGGAAGAGAGAAGGAAGACAAGGAAGAGGCAGACCACGACTGAATTACATCGATCAAGTCGTGAAATACTCCGGGAGCAGCTCTTACACGGAGACGAAGACGAAAACATCAAATAGAGACGAGTGGTGATCTACAAACTCCGGGAGCAGCTCTTACAAAGAGACGAAGACGAAAACATCAAATAGAGACGAGTGGCGATCTACAAACTCCGGGAGCAGCTCTTACAAAGAGACGAAGACGAAAACATCAAATAGAGACGAGTGGCGATCTACAAACCAATCCTAGGATTGATAGGATGATGATTATATTACTTTCCTTATTTTATAGGAAGGAAAGTAATTTGTCTCCATTTATCTCAAGACGCTTTTTTTTTGGACTTGGTCCGCTCTGTCTCTTAGCCATTCAAATACTGTAGGTACCTCTAAGTACAAGGTACCTACAACTTCTGATTTGCCTTTTCTGGGATAGTAAAATTATTGAGTAGAAATAAATCTAGGTACCTTTACGGTGCTAAC
>NW_007421577.1:0-528 GCF_000475195.1 Diaphorina citri
TGTCTGAATTTTGTGACCTGAAATATTCCCACCATTTTGTCTCTTTTCTCTCACTTTTTATCCCACCTAGGTATAATATGTGCTCTATGAATAATATATGTGTCATGTGAAAATCAGAATGGATTAGAGGCAATTCAGGGTTAGCATGGATGCTTTTTAAGCTCACGAATTGGCTATGGTTGAGAGAATCCTAGATACTATTTATTAAATGATTTGGTTTATCTAACTGTGATTAACTGATTAGATATCTTCTCCTTTTCTCTGTTGCTCATAAAAACAACGAATGATTACTTTTATTGCTCCTCCGAATATGTTAGGGCTTTTAATAACTGCCTGCACATAGTACTTTTACTATGATACTATCGTACGTACACACAAAACGTATGTTAACCTAGCAGACAGTGTGGGAACTAACCTAATTTCCGAACAATAGCGTTATTTTATCTTTTTTTTTTTAATCGGATTTTTCTGTTTGTTTAGGACTTTGACCTTTGCCATTTTATTAGTTCACGGTTCATTGAAGATAAC
>NW_007421578.1:0-528 GCF_000475195.1 Diaphorina citri
CAAACAGAACTGGGCAGCATTTGACAGCTACTGAGTAGTATTGAAGTGATGGGAGACACACAGCAGGTCTGTGGAGCAATGGAGAGGTTAGAAATGATATGAAATGTTGGACGAAAATCGACTTATGGAAAAGAAGGTAAAAATAATCAGTCAAAACATGGTAACTCACTCTTCGACTCCATACACAAAAAGCCCACTCCGAGGCTTAGGTGTAGGGGCCAACAGCCCTAAAGGATGGGTTAAGCTTCTAAGACTCTACAATAGGGAGTTAGAACATGTACCTAACTCTCTAACTTCCAAGAGGTAGTAAGGATCTCCTCATATACTGAGTAGTTCACTGAAAAGAGTAGTTCTTTTTTTATAACTCACTCTTTACTCATCTCTATTCTCCACAAGAAATTTAAAATTTAATCAATCAATGTATTATGATATTTAACGATAAATTCATAATCTAAAAAATGTCAAAATACACAAGATCTGGGTTAGACTGTGGGGGTAAAGGCTCTTTTCAGTCCCAACTCAGCAGAA
>NW_007421579.1:0-528 GCF_000475195.1 Diaphorina citri
GGGGTTGTGCATAAGGTCGCGCTTCGCGCTCCCTTGTTTACGGTCGCGCTGCGCGCTCCCGGGGCTTCGCGGGGTGTGAATGAGGTCGCGCTTCGCGCTCCCTTGGCTTCGTCCCTGAAAACTAATATCGTCCCTGAGTCTTGTCTCGAAGAAATGAAAACTAAAAGCGAGAGAGAAATATTAAACGTAGGAAAAGTTTTGCTGGCCTCAAACTCTGTTCCCTGTGTATTTCTTATGGGGAAATAAAAAACGTCAATATCTCGGGAACGGTTTGGAATTTCGGGGATTTTCGATTTTACCCAGTACCTACAAAAAATAAGGAATCCAATGGTGAAAACCGCATCTTCCTAGCCCATCTAGAAGTGGGTTAGAATTAGTATGAGTAAGTGAGTCAGTGAGTGAGTCAGTCAGTTACACAAGGGGCTGTATATATTTAGGATAAAACCTCGAAAAAAGGGGTAATAAGGTACAAATTATGACAGAAATGCGAACTTTATGAATGAAAATATTTCACGAATTTGTATGAAT
>NW_007421580.1:0-528 GCF_000475195.1 Diaphorina citri
TATTAAAACACTCAAAACAATGCCTTTACCTCAAAATCAGTGACGCGTCACCTGAAGGTTTTTGGGACATTGTCTAAGTCATATTCTGTCTGTAGACAGTCCAACTACTGGGCTCGTGTAAACACCACTGCATGGTGCCCAGTAACATTTCTGTCCTGTTAGACAAACTGCACTTCTGTACAACTACAGATCCAATTGATTCGGATCAAACTGGACTGGCATGTTATTGAATGTCAGTGGTAATCCAGCCAAAGATTTTTTTGACTGGATTTTTTTGGCCAAAAAGAGATTATAACCAAAGAGTAGCTCAAACAAATAAATTTAGCATTTTTATTTCCTTCTAAAAAAGAAAAATGGAAACCTATATTTCCCCCTCGAACCAACGAAAAAGGTCGCCACTGGTCCGGCTCAAAAGCTTTGTTTACTGGTTTGCTGACATTTTCGGGTGATGTAGGGAGAGGAAGGGAAATTTCGGTCTAGCGAAAGCGGAGGTGTTAGAGGGGATGGAGATTGAGGTAGGGTAGGGTG
>NW_007421581.1:0-528 GCF_000475195.1 Diaphorina citri
GGTGGGTACATAATACCTACTTATGTATGTGTACGTCAGGTAGTACCTTTCAAACGAAATGTGGACTTTATTAAATACTTCACATGTGTAGCTAACGTATCTCTCCCTCTCTCAAAAGAGAAAAAGAGAGAAGGAGAAGTTTAACACAGATAAAACATAGAGATCAAAAGAGACAGGAACGAGAAGGCCTTGGTCTTTCCCATAAGCAGTTAAAGCGACTAAAGTACAACGAGCAGACCAGTCAGTGTATTGGTGTGGGACTATAAATAAGGATCAGAGTAGCCAAACCCTAACCAGTCTCGCCAGCGGGAAGTTACAAAGAGTTTATCATCTTCAAAGGAAAAGCACTGGTCCTCATAATGGTTGACTGCCGTTCGGGACGGGCCAAGTACTCGTAGTATTGGCTACAGTGCAGCTATACCGCTACAACAAGAACAACAATTATTAGAGCTACACTGCCGACCAAAGTCAATCGACATCGATTGGAACCCAAATAAAGGTGGTAGAACCAAAGGATTTTGTTGGTAT
>NW_007421582.1:0-528 GCF_000475195.1 Diaphorina citri
TCCCGAGATAAATCGATTTAAAAAATACCGGTAAATCGTGAACTTTGACGTCACGGCATACGCTCCCGTAGACGATGAAGTCACATCAAATGTCCCGAGCAAAGCTCCCTCGCAGGCAGCGCATTAATGTGTTTGTGCGCATACGTTTCTGCGCAGTTCTTTCTGCTCCTCCGCTAGCGTGCTTGCATAGTGGCGCTACCTAACGGACGAAAAAACAACTGCGTAAAGTCTGACGTCACACATATTTGAACTCTTTCATTAGAACGGAATATGAAAGTTGAATTTTGGAACTTTTACAGTTATTTTTTCGGAGTTTTGACCTCAGATTTGGATTTTTCCCAACTTTTTACCAGGAATCCATGCTTGCATAGTGGCGCTACCTAACGGACGAAAAAAACAACTGCTTAAAGTCTGACGTCACACATATTTGAACTCTTTCATAAAAATTGAATTTTCGACCTTTTACTTCATTCCACCCTGTCTATTGAGCACAAACACTGCGGACTCAAGTTACACTGATGCAACCAA
>NW_007421583.1:0-528 GCF_000475195.1 Diaphorina citri
TGATACCGTGCGCCATTTCTTGCCGCATGTTGGACACTCATGTATCAGAGGCATGCACGCACGCTCACCTGGGAGAAAGAAAAAAAGACAGTAGTCAGTTTCCTTGATAAAGCTTGATAAAGAGGCGAAACTTGAGTCGGATGGGAGTCAACAAGGAAGAATCTAAAGAATATAACGGTAAGCACTAAAGAAAAATATTTCTTTTCAAGACGTTTGATGAAGCGAGCTGTAACAACGGAGGTCTTATCGTCCACACTCGAAGAGAGGAGGACAGGATAGGAGAAAGCCAGCCGTTCCGAGAACGAATCTCATCTGTAAGGATTAAATTTCGCCCCGGGGCGGAATCGAACAGCATACCTAACGCTTTCAAGGCAGGTGCGCTTTTTCCAAGTTAAATAACGATGATGTGTGTGTGTGCGTATGTATGTGTGTGCGTATGTATGTGTGTGCGTATGAGAGTGTGACACCAGTAATTGCGTATCTGTGAGAACTGTCTTCTGATACGTGTAGGTGTGTAACTTAAAAAAA
>NW_007421584.1:0-528 GCF_000475195.1 Diaphorina citri
GCTATTGTAGATCAAACATCATTAAAATTCCATGGTGCAAATATTCTTGCTATATTTTAAAGTCAAAATAAAATCATTAAAAGTTTTTTTATAGGCTTGATAGAGAGAACTGCTGAGGTCTTATCGTCCCGAAAGCGAAGAGAGAAGGGAGACAAGTTAGGAGAAAGCCAACCGTTCCGAGAACGAACCTTATCTGTTTAGGATAAAATCCGCCGCGGGCAGGAATCGAAAACGCCCTTAGAGGTTTGAAACCTATTTGAAGTCCAAATTAAAGTAATTTAAATGGTAGCTGAACAGAAAATTCACGTTTCAAGTTTATTAAACGTTCAACTTATTTGAAGTTCAAAGACTTCAAAGTTGTGTGTTAAAGAGAACATGAACTTACAATTTACAATCGGTTTTCAGGGTCACGAATTTGAAACGATTTTCTCTCATGATGTTGATGAAATTTGGATCGTTTGATGTTGAAAATAATGAATGAGAATGTTTCAGCAATTTTAATATGTAATAAAACCACTGGTGGTTCAG
>NW_007421585.1:0-528 GCF_000475195.1 Diaphorina citri
AAAATAGCGGACGGATCTCCGATCATTTCGAGACGAAAATCCATGCAGTAAGTTTTTACAGGCACAAAAACTTTATTTTGACTTCTAGCGTTGGACTGAAAAGTCCCTTTTGCCAGCAGTTTCAATAAAGTCTCATTCCTTGGGTACATCCTCTTTTACTAAAGGCCCAAGGATTTTTTGGGTTTTGTAGTCTTAAAAGCCTAAATCCAATATTTTGTACAGTATTGGACTGGATCTTCATGACTACAAGATGCACATTTTGCTAGGCTTTTAGTACTACAAAAATAATTACCAAAATTTTGGATACCTATTAGGCCTTTAGAGGACATACCAAGTTATTTTTCTCGATCCTCATTAATGAATTTAGCTCTTGGTCAGCAACCTTATGTGGTGGTTGGGGCTGGGGATCTCGGAACCTCCCAATTTTTTTTTCTTTTCTTTTGGAAAAAGTTATTTGGACTTCTAGCGTTGGACTGAAAAGTCCCTTTTGCCAGCAGTTTCAATAAAGTCTCATTCCTTGGGTACATC
>NW_007421586.1:0-528 GCF_000475195.1 Diaphorina citri
GGTTGTAGCTTAGAAAAATTGTTACAAGGCAATGTTTTACTATGCTGAGTATTAACATCATCCAAGATAAAAGTAATATGTACCTACCTAAGTAGGTAAGTATACAAATACTTTTAATAAAAATCATATTATTAATTGGAATGTTGGTATACGTAAATTAACAATTCCACAAGCAATCTAAAAATTGTAATTTAACATCTAATTTCGCTAGGATAATCATAACAGCTTTGTAAAATGTTTGTACACTGCCCAACTGTCCTATATTGAGTAGCACTTAGCTTACGCTCAGTTTTATCATAAAGTCCTCGACCCACGGTCTGGCCATGTTAAGTCCACATAAGCCTCTCATGTATAACACTCGATCGGTTACACTTAATTGCACATCGGCAGATTCTCTACTAATGTTGTCTATATCTTCATCACTAGCAGTGCCTCTAATAGTATTCCCACTATTCCCAGTGCTTTTAGCACTTTGTTCAGCGCCAGCGTACACGAAATTTCTTCGAGATATCTTTTGTATTCCCACAT
>NW_007421587.1:0-528 GCF_000475195.1 Diaphorina citri
GGGTTCTTATCGTGTTATTCTTAATAATATGTACATTATTTGACTTTTTACAGTTGATTTAAATTTATTTGTGTCAATATTTTGCCAAAAAGGTTACACTTAGCTATAGGATAGCCAAGCAAGTGCATTTTTAATTAACCATTTGTGCACCGGACTCAAGACAAGTCCAGAGTTTGTGGTCTGATTACAACTGGTTGCAGTAATTGCTAGTTAGTGTCCAGATCAAGACAAGTCCAGAGTTTATGGTCTGATTACATCTGGTTGCAGTAATTGCTAGGTAGTGTCCAGATCAAGACAAGTCCAGAGTTTGTGGTCTGATGACATCTGTTTGCAGTAATTGCTAGGTAGTGTCCAAATCAAGACAAGTCCAGAGTTTGTGGTCTGATGACATCTGGGTGTAGTAATTGCTAGGTAGTGTCCAAATCAAGACAAGTCCAGAGTTTGTGGTCTGATGACATCTGGGTGTAGTAATTGCTAGGTAGTGTCCAGATCAAGACAAGTCCAGAGTTTGTGGTCTGATGACATCTG
>NW_007421588.1:0-528 GCF_000475195.1 Diaphorina citri
TAAAGGTCCAACTTATTTTTCTTCGTCGGGTTTTCCAGTGTTCAGACGGGGTTTTCGTTTTTTGTCAGCCTCTCTCAATCAGCCCTAAGGTGATCGGTTTTGGGCTGGCATTTGGTTTTGGCTACAAAAAAAGCACGAGGGGATGCCCTTCGCACTCAACATTTCCCATTTCTTTAGCAAGGGAAAATTCAGACTGGTATCTTCCCTGTTTAAAGACCCCAGCCCCTTTTCTAAGGCCAGCCTTTCACTATCAGATAGATCTGACACCTGATGAGCACGCACACTATCAGGTAGACCTGATAGATACGGCTGAAATGGTCCGAATGTCAGGTCTACCTGATACGTGATGACGACACACACTATCAGGTATACCCCGTATACCTGACACCTAATCAGGTCTACCTGATAATGAGTGGCTGGCCTAACAGGGCTAATCAAACCTGATAATATCTTTGACCGTCTTTTTTCGCAGGTCTATGTCGGCCGTCAGACAATGGCGAGGAGGGTCTGAACGATTCGCCTGCGGCG
>NW_007421589.1:0-528 GCF_000475195.1 Diaphorina citri
TCGTCGCGACAAATTTCAAGATCAGAGCTCATTTGTGTGAGAAAATGTGAAAAAAATCCCGCAAAAACCAGTTTTTTTCTTGTTTTTTGGCTTTATGGTTTTCTGGACAAAATTTGCACCACCATTTTCGTGTTCCTGGTAAAAAGACCTTTAATTTGAATTTTTGACTTTATGGTTTTCTGGACAAAATTTGCACCACCATTTTCGTGTTCCTGGTAAAAAGACCTTTAATTTGATACATAGGTCGACTAGGTTTGGATAAGTCCTTCTATGGGGACAGACAGACTGACTGACTGACAGACAGACAGACCGACACCGAAGCGAATACGTAGGTCGAACAGGTTTGGATAAGTCCTTCTATGGGAACAGACAGAGTGACAGACGACACCGAAGCGAATACAATAGTCCGTCCCTTATACCTTTTTATTACTATTGTAATAATAAAGGAAGGACAGGTGCGTGAAGTTAGCACCACAACTTTTGCTGCGAATTTGTACCAAAGCCCATCATTTAGTACCCATTTTGTTC
>NW_007421590.1:0-528 GCF_000475195.1 Diaphorina citri
TATGTTTCATCACATATAAGACATTGTGGATACATATTTTCTTTTTCTTTTTCCTTTAATCTTCTCTTCTTATTATTCCGTTTCTTTATCTTCGATTTCTGTTTCTTTATTTTTGATTCCTTTATATTCTTCTTCTTCTTTTTTTTAGGAAGAAAAGTACATAATGTAATTTTCCAGTTTTTCCCTCTCTCGTTCAGTCTCTTTTCTTTTCTTTTCTCCCTCCATTTTTCTCTCTTCGCCTCCTTCTCCTCTTCCTTCTTCTCCTCCTCCTCCACCTCCTCCTTTTTTCACAGGAACTAACTAACTAACTGTATTATATTTATAATGTTACCTAGGTTAAAAAAATAATGGCTGGAAGAGAGAGAGGGAGAGAGAGAGAGGAAAAGGAAGGAGAGATAAGAAAGGAAAAAAAAACTTGTTTACAGAATGTCTGAAAGAGCAGTATTGTAGGAAAGAGATAGATTGAGAGAGAAAGAGAGAGAGAGAGAGAGAGAGAGAGAGAGAGAGAGAGAGAGAGAGAGAGAGAGA
>NW_007421591.1:0-528 GCF_000475195.1 Diaphorina citri
AGCTACCCCCTGGTTAGCCCTTTTTTAAAAGGCAACTTTGAGAACCGCTGTCGCTCAGATTGAGAGCATTTGCTAACCTCTGTTTATAGAGAAAAGGACAACTTTTGAACACCTTGTATTATAACACAATTCCAATATTTTTATAAAGGGCATTCTATTTGAATCTACTATATCTAAATAGAAAAGAAAATTGTGTTTGTACAATTACTGTATCAATACAAATTCTATTCTATTCTGTTCCAAGTATTCTTCTATTCTATTCTAACTAATTCTTCATAGGGAGGCATTCTATTCTATTTGTATACCAAGGTAGAATTCTATTCTGTTTTTACCAAGCCATTAGAGGATTTCTATCAAAAAATTAGACCTCTCTTTAGACTTGTTGGGGCATTAAATTTGCACCAAGACTGTATTCAGAGGGGCACCCTGGGGCTATTTTATTTATTTATTTATTTATTTATTTACGGGACTAACCCTTTATACAAAAGTTACAATAGAAAAAAATACACTAAAACTAAACAAACACAA
>NW_007421592.1:0-528 GCF_000475195.1 Diaphorina citri
CATACCTCGGCTGGGATTGAACCCACGCCCTCCTGTTTACCAGGCAAGCGCCTTGACCACTACACCACCGAGGCAGGTTAAAATATAAAATTTACCGCAGTATACTTATTAAACAGGGAACGACATTAAATGATCATTTAGGATTCCTTTCGAAAGGAATCTTAAATGATCATTATTAGTCAATTCCCTTTTTGTACGGTAGATTCGTATAAGTTTAACCCAACTTTCAGGCCTGCTTGCCCCTACACCTATACTTTTTGACTGTGGTTTTTAGTCCGTCCTTCCTTTATTATTACAATAGTAAATAAAAAGGTATATGGGACGGACTATTGTATTCGCTTCGGTGTCGTCTGTCTGTCTGTCTGTCTGTCTGTCACTCTGTCTGTTCCCATAGAAGGACTTATCCAAACCTAGTCGACCTATATATCAAATTAAAGGTCTTTTTACCAGGAACCATAAAGCCAAAAATCCAAAAAAAAACTGGTTTTTGGGGGATTTTTTTCACATTTTCTCACACAAATGAGCTCT
>NW_007421593.1:0-528 GCF_000475195.1 Diaphorina citri
TTGTAGAATGATAAAAAAAAGTGAGAGAGCGGAAGAGAGGAAGAGAGAGAAGGAGAGAGAGAGGGAGAGAGAGGGAGAGAGGGAGAGAGAGAGAGAGAGGGAGGGAGGGAGATAGCTTTAAAAATAGAACACCATTATTTAATATTATCATCATATTGCCAGATTAAAAATATGGCTCAAGCAGAAGAGAAGAGCAAGGAAGAGAAGAGCAAGGAAGAGAAGAGCAAGGAAGAGAAGAGCAAGGAAGAGAAGAGCAAGGAAGCGAAGAGCAAGGAAGAGAAGAGCAAGAAAGAGAAGAGCAAGGAAGAGAAGAGCAAGGAAGAGAAAAGCAAGGAAGAGAAGGAAAAGAGCAAGGAAGAGAAAGAGAAGTGCATGGAAGAGAAGAGCAAGGAAGAGAAGAGAAGAGCAAGGAAGAGAAGAAAAGAAGGAAAAGACAGAAGAAACTTTAGATTAACTTTTTTTTGTAATGAAAGGATAACGATGTTAGATTTTTGAGTGGAAGGTAACTAGGTAACCAACCAGTAGCTA
>NW_007421594.1:0-528 GCF_000475195.1 Diaphorina citri
ATACGCAACCCCGCGTAGCGAACACGCGAAGCCCCCGGGGGGTGGAGGGGGGCGAAGCCCCCCTCCCGAGCACGAATCCATAATATATACAGCCCCTTGTGTAACTGACTCACTGACTCACTCACTCACTCACTCACTCATACTAATTCTAACCCACTTCTAGATGTGCTAGGAAGATGCGGTTTTCACCATTGGCTTCCTTATTTTTTGTAGGTACTGGAAAAAATCGGAAAATCCCGAAATTCCAAACCGTTCCCAAGATATTGACGTTTTTTAGTCCCCCCATAGGAAATACACAGGGAACAAGGTTTGAGGCCAGCAAAACTTTTCCTACGTTTAATATTTTCTCTCGCTTTTAGTTTTCAGGACAGTATTAGTTTTCAGGGGCGAAGCCAAGGGAGCGCGAAGCGCGACCTCATGCACACCCCGCGAAGCCCCGGGAGCGCGCAAGCGAAGCCAAGGGAGCGCGGAGCGCGACCTCATGCACATCCCGCGAAGCCCCGGGAGCGCGCAGCGCGACCGTAAACA
>NW_007421595.1:0-528 GCF_000475195.1 Diaphorina citri
CTCCACTCACCTCCAACTCCAGTCACCCCCACCTCAACACTCTTCCACCTCCACTCACCTCCACCTCTAGTCACCTCCACTCACCTCCACCTCCAGTCACCTCCACCTCCAGTCACCTCCACCTCCAGTCACCTCCATCTCCAGTCACCTCCACCTCCACCTCCACTCACCTCTACCTCCACTCACCTCTACCTCCACCTCCACTCACCTCCACCTCCAGTCACATCCACCTCCACTCACCTCCACCTCCACTCACCACTACCTCCAGTCACCTCCACCTTCAGTCACCTCCACCTCCACACAACTCCATTTCCACTAGGTTGGGTTGGGTTAAGTTAGGTTGGGTTAAGTTAGGTTGGGTTGGGTTAAGTTAGGTTGGGTTGGGTTAAGTTAGGTTGGGTTGGGTTGGATTAGTTGGGTTGGGTTGGGTTGAGTTAGGTTGGGTTGGGCTAAGTTAGGTTGGGTTGGGTTAAGTTAGGTTAAGTCATCTATCCATACAAAGAATTTTTTTGCTTGGTAATGAGGAGG
>NW_007421596.1:0-528 GCF_000475195.1 Diaphorina citri
CTGACGTGTGGGGGGAAAAGCTTGAGACAGCGGCCTTTCAGACAGTCTGAGTGTGAGTGGCGGACATAACAAATTGGGGTAAAAAAGCCATGTGATGTTAATGCCAGATTGTTTCCCCTTTTCAGGTAGAGGAAGAAGAAGAGGAGGAGGAGATTGGTGGTGGAAAAATCACAGAGGGAGCTATTTATCCTTCCCGAGAATCAGAAACAGAGGTAAACCAATTTATTTATTTATTTATAATGTAATATTTTACTATTATACCGAACAGTCTTCTCTTAAAGCTTTCTCAGATATGGTTCCACTTTCCAGCTTTTCACCAATAATATTATAATCTGTTTCTTCTTCCCCAGGGCGCAAAGGCTAAAGAAAAAGAAATGAGCACAAAGGCGTATGGAGAAGCAGGGAAAACTACAGAGGTAATTTTATTTATCATCTAAATCTAAAAAATATTGGCCAGCCTAGTTAGCTTAGTTGGTAGTGCGTCTGCCTTGTAAGCGCTAGGCCGCGGGTTCGATTTCCGCCCGGGGC
>NW_007421597.1:0-528 GCF_000475195.1 Diaphorina citri
TGGACAGTTTGTAAAGGCTGAGTGTCCACCTGGTGAATATGACAAAGGTTGCTACTGTGTATACCCGGGGGAATGTCTGGTGGAAGCTTACAAGAAAGCACATGACTATACTGTACCTGATGATGTTAAGAGTATGGCGGGAGATATCAAGCATGTAGATGGAGATAAGTGACCTAAACCTAACCACAGAACACAAGGGAGTTGAGAAGCTAAATTCCAAGTAATAATGAAAATAAAATACTATAAAATTATCATGATCAATTATTTTAGAAACGGCAGAGTATGGCGGAAGATATCAAGCATGTAGGTGGAGATAAGTGACCTAAACCTAACCACGGAACACAAGGGAGTTGAGAAGCTAAATTCCAAGTAATAATGAAAATAAAATACTATAAAATTATCATGATCAATTATTTTAGAAACGGTAACTCGTAAAAGCATTTTATTTTTCAATGTCTTACAAAAGTCAGAGATCCAAAGCTTTCCATTGAACCTAGGATTTGGGACAAAACTAATTTATTGTTTAAA
>NW_007421598.1:0-528 GCF_000475195.1 Diaphorina citri
TTTACTTGATGACGTCACGTCCGTATCTTCTGTCTCATTGAGCATAAACTTGACAGATTGGAGGGGAAAATTCTCCGATAGGAGGGCGCGGGTGACAGGAGGAATGGAGGGGAAGTCTGAAACATGAGTGGTAAACATGGGACATGAGTGGTAAACATGGGACATGGGTGGTTAAAAGTGAGTACCAGAAAATGCAATCAAAGAAACATGTACGTTCAACTAAAAGTCGAGTCTTGATCCAAACTGTGAAAAATAACAATGATAATAATAATAAAAAAAAACACACTCACACATTATACCGATACTAACTGTGTTTGAATCCTGAAAGGCATGGTACACACAAGCAATTTATTATTCGAAGTACAGAAACAGAAGAAATTACAAGCAAAGGGCGAAATTATTGCCCAGGGCAATAATGCAATCTCTACCATTCAAACCTGAAACCTGCAATCATTCAACGAAATTCAAATTTCTACGAGCAAAAAAAAAGCAAAAAAAAAAAAAAAAACCACAATTATTTTTTACCAA
>NW_007421599.1:0-528 GCF_000475195.1 Diaphorina citri
AGAGGATATACAGACCCCCATGGACGTGATGTTACAGAGAGGACAAGAGACATAGAGAAAGCGTCATTCTATGCTTTTTAGAACAGTTTGTAAGTTTGTATACAGTTTGTTTGCTTTTTATTTTTGTTCTCTCTGTGTGTGTACTGACAGCGAACGTTATGTAACGAACAACCTATGTAATATACTAATGTACATACACTCTATACAAGCTATGTAATATTAATGTACACGCTATGTATTTATTTATGTAAAGCAACGGTCGAGCAACCCAACCCGGGAATATTGTTGAAAATTGAAAATATACCGCGCTAAATTTTATTGATGACTTCACTTGGACTCGAACCACCAGCCTCCATATCCGAAGTCCACCGCGCTAACCACTACACCACTGAGGTTGCCACAGTCTTGTAGGTTACACTGATGTGGCAAAACATACAATAAGTTTAAAATATATTGATAGATTCTGACGTAACTTTGTGAAGATTCATCTTGAAAAGAAGAACACAAATAACTTTTACTCTTCACAGT
>NW_007421600.1:0-528 GCF_000475195.1 Diaphorina citri
TTATTATTATTATTATTTGAAAATGTACGAAATTTTGAAAAAGTAGAAAAAAATCTATTTTCGAAAAATGGAACAGTAAAAATAAAATCAGTAGGTATCCAATTATGGATAATGAGCATAGCCTTTTAAAATACCCCGAAATACGAAATTTTGAAAAAAGTATGACAAAAGGGACTTTTCAGTCCACGTTGCGCTGGTAATCTAGAAATAAATTTAAATAAATTTCTTCATATACAAGACCTTGTTTAGACTGCTGGGGTAAAGGGACTTTTCCATCCTGTTCGGCAAGAAAAACAAGGTATATTCTATCAAGTTGATAAAATGTAGTATGTCCCTACTTAAAGTCCTCTCACATATTATTATCAACCAAAACTACTGATAGATAAGATAAGATAAGATAAGATAAGATAAGATAAGATAAGATAAGATAAGATAAGATAAGATAAGATAAGATAAGATAATAGTGCTTATTTATACTGCTCGCATAGGACTGAAAAGTCCCTTTACTCCAGCAGTAGGCTACTACTA
>NW_007421601.1:0-528 GCF_000475195.1 Diaphorina citri
TAATTTCTAATTCTTACTCTTTCTCTCCATTCCTCTCTAATTTCTCAATCTTTTATTTCTTACTTTCAATTTCCATCTATCTTCTCCCTCTCTTCTTCTCTTTCAAATCCACTTTCTCTCCCTCCTCCAAACTGCCAAGTACAAACAAGGTACTCTCTTCTGTACTCAGTCGAACCTGTGTCCGTACTTACTTGTCAAGTTTGTTGAAGTAAAAGGTACAGAAATTGACGTTCGAACAACGACTTCTGAAACTCTTGTTGTACATTGGGGCTGATTTGTGGCTTGAGTGTGGAGAGTTTCAGAGGATATGAAATGAGGGAAGTTGTGGCGGAGAGAGGGCTGGGGGAGATTTTTGGAGTCAACAGCATTGGTCGTATGATGACAACTTTAACTGAGGTGACATTGAATAGATTTAATAAATAGTTTTTACTGATGGCCAATTTTGGTTGATGTACCTACTTTAAGGTATTTATTCTACCAAGCTCTCAATCTCGCTTTTTTTTCAATTACTTAACCAAAAGTCAGTTG
>NW_007421602.1:0-528 GCF_000475195.1 Diaphorina citri
TATGTGGGCCACCCCCCCGTCCATTAGTGTTTGGACCCCCCCCCTCGACAAAATCCTGGATACGGCCATGGTTAGAGATATTGTAAAAGTTAGGGTAAAAGAACACTCAAAAAAGCATCATTCAATAGGATAAGAAAAGTCGTGTAAAAATCACACCAGATTTTTATTTTTTAGATAACCATTGTAAATACATAAGTGGCCGTGGCAGCAAGAGTGGCAAAAAAAATCACCTCTTTGCTGCCTCTGAGGCTGTGTTTATGTACAGGACTGAGATAGGCATAGGGGGCGATAGGGGGGGGCTTGGGGGGCTGAAGCCCCCCCAAAGTTATCAGGGCCTCTTACACTAGATAAAATTGGATTTCAGAATAATAAATAGGCCATTCTCGGCCTTTCTTGGCGTGTGGAAAATGATGTGGTAACTTAACACAGAGCCTTCATGACCTTATAAATTTGTAAAGTTGGCGGGAAATTCGAAATTTTGATTTTTTTTCCGCAACGCGTACAATCTGAATTCATTTTTTACTTTTT
>NW_007421603.1:0-528 GCF_000475195.1 Diaphorina citri
GCCTGCAACTTAGGAGAGATATCCAATAACATAAAGATTCATAAAAAGTAAGTATAAAAAGAATAAAGATGCATAAAACTATAATACGAATACATTTACTCAGAAAGGTATAGGAACTCCTAGCTATCCAAGAAATACGAATGAAATCAATACTGAAGTATGGAATACATTTGAAGAAATAAAATTAAATATATTACAAGATGTTAGAGGAATACCTGAGATAGGTAGGAAGTTCCGAGTAATCCAAGTTCAGAGTAAGGAAATTATTCATCCAACATTCTAACAGAAGTAGGTAATATAAATATACTAGTAACTCAAGAATACATGAGAAGTAATGGTAATACTAGATAAAGATAGTAGAGAGTCGGTATTGGAATTTAGATGAATAAGTAGGTAGGTATGTGAAAAGAAAAAGAAGAAGGAGTAGACAAACAAGAAGGAATATGAGAAGAAGAAAAAGGAGTAAATATCTAAACAAAAGGAAGTGGATAAAGAAGAAGAACTAGACGGAGCAGAAATATAGGTAAG
>NW_007421604.1:0-528 GCF_000475195.1 Diaphorina citri
AGAGACCGACAAGGGTTAAGTTAATAAAGTGGGGCTTGAGAGGGTTAATTTTGATCTTTTTTTATTCTTTCTTTTTTTTGTGTGTGCTTAATTAGGTCTAAACTTTAGACTAGTTTCTTCTTCTCCCTCGCCTTTTCCCGTGTGCAGACGGGGTCGGCGTTTTTCGTCAGCCTCTCAATCAGCCCTAAGTAGGGTGATTGCTTTGGGCTTAAATTTGAAATTTTACGAGTGGATGCCCTTCGCACTCAACCTATGCTATTTCTTTGGCAAGGGAAATTCAGGCTGGTATCCTCCCTGTTTAAAGTCCCCCAGCCAGAATACTTTAGACTGTCGAATTAGGACATGTTCGATACTGCATCTTTATCTTACCTAAAATGGATTTTTCTTTTCTAAGCTCACCTTCTTATTCTTCTCAGTGACAGCTATATTTCGGCCACCTGGTTTATTTTTTTAGAATATACCTTGTTTATACTACCAGCATAGGACTGAAAAGTCCCTTTACTCTCGCAGTCTAAACAAGGTCTTATA
>NW_007421605.1:0-4500 GCF_000475195.1 Diaphorina citri
TCAGGCATATCTTTATTAGAGGGAATTGTAACAATGGAGGTCTTACTGTCCGGAAGTCGAAAAGAAAAGGACAGGATTGGATAAATCCAGCCGTTCCGAGAACAAACCTTATGAGGATAAAACTCACCTCGGACGGGAATCGAACCCGTGACTTAGCGCTTACATGTGATGACCATTAGGCCTGGGAGGTTTTACATAATTCTTTATAAAACTGATGGAGGGGGGTCTAGTTTATGTAGATGTTAAGATGAGACGTTGTTTGTTCTTTGTTAACAGTTGGCGGACTTCAAACTACCGACACTGAAGAGGTCTCTACCCAAAGATAAAAAAGTAAGAAATGAAGAGGATGGTCCTGTGGATTTATTCCCGTCTGATGATGAAGATGATGATATAGGATTCGGGTAAGATATAAGTTTTCTCTTTCAAATATTAAGGCGTGGCCGACTAATACAGGATTCAACACATTTTGAACACCGGATTCGGTGTTAGTTCTCGTTGGTGTTTGACCACACAGCCACAGCGCTAGTGTGCCATTCATTTTTGTGTAAAACGTACAACTCGCGCGCATTCGTCAACCCGAGTCACTGTAGAACCCAGCATGAAGGGGTTGGGAGCACCTTTCAACAAAACAAGATATCTCAGACAGTCGCCTGTCTAATTTTTTCATCAAACTGGTTTGTTAAATTGCTTTAAAATTTGGTTTCAATAATACCTAAATGGTCAATAAGGATTTTTTCCCTCTTGAGCTGAGACCTGGGCTTTAAAGAAGGTTCATGAAAAAAGGCTTGAAGTTGCTGAAATGAGAATGCTAAGGTGGAGTTGTGGAGTGACAAGGATGGACAGGATAAGAAATGAAGTGATTAGAGATAAGATCAAGGTGACGGAAGTAACAAAGAAGATTCAGGAAAGAAGACTACAGTGGTATGGCCATGTGATGAGAAGGGATGAAGATTATGTGGGAAAGAGAGTGAGCCGAATGGAGGTTGAAGGACGCAGAGCAAGAGGAAGACCAAAGAAAAGATGGGAACACTGTATAAATAAAGATTTGAGCGAGAAGGGGTTAAGGGGTAATGAAGTTCACAACCGAGGTTCCTGGAAATTGTTGACTAAAAATGCCGACCCCACTTGAGTTGGAAAAGGTAAAGAAGAAGAAGAAGAAGAAGAAGAAGAAGAAGAAGAAGAAGAAGAAGAAGAAGAAGAAGAAGAAGAAGGAAGAAGAAGAAGAAGAAGAAGAAGAAGAAGAAGAAGAAGAAGAAGAAGAAGAAGAAGACAAGACTTCCGTAGTGCCCCCTGAATTATACAACTTACTACTGATGGTTTTTTTCTAATGTTTTGGATGTTTTCTTCTTCAGAGATGACAGCGAGGAGGAAGAATTAGATGCAGGAGAAGACATGGAAGAAGAACATAAGGAACCAGAGAAGAAAAAGCGAAAACGAGACAAGAACAAGAATCGTAAGAAGAAAGATAAAATTTCCAAGTGGAATGGTGAGGAGAAGAATGTTGAGGTAGAGGAAGATAATGGAGAAGTGATAGGAGACAATGTGAAAGATACTGTGGTGGATTTCAAAGTGTCCAAGTTCAAATGAGACAAGGAATAGGTAGCAAGTTAGCAAGACACCTCGCTTGATAAACCAGCGGGGTGTGGGTTCAATCCCCCAGCTGAAGCACATGGAATTTACTGTCATTCATTCGAGAATTTGACCTTATATAATATAGGCCATGGGTTCAAATTCTTAATGTCATGTTCCACCAAGTCACCGCCAATATTGTTGAAACTTATGCCCCTAACTTACGAATCATCAAATTATTAGAAAAAAACTTGTATCTTTTTAAACAACGGTATTAAAATAATAATTAGTAAAATCTTTATTTTAAATGTAAAATAGTCCAGTGGTACATGAATTATTTTAAAAATACGTTGGTGATGTGAGGTATTATAACAAAGTCTATAACATAGTAAATAAAAAACATGTTTATTGTTCTTTTTTATGATATAAAAAAAAAAATACTTTTTTTTTTTGTTCTTCCTCAAACCGTATCCACAGCACTTTTTCAAGAAAACCTGGGCATGTTATGGTGGATAGGTATGCAAGCACGCTGCATGTTTCAAACCATTTATAATACTAGGCTCCTAATAGTACATATGTAGATGGGAGTGGGAAACGTTGAGAGTGAGTTCTAATAGGAATGGTTCAAAGGTGAAGATTAAGCATGGATCAGGACGTAATGTTCTGCCTAATAATGAGAACTTGTTCTTCATGCTGAAACAAGAACAATACCAAGTTGCTCTTTAAATACAAAGAGGTACTATACTTTATTATTTCAAAGAGGTTTGATAGATAGAACCTGTAACAATGGAGTTTTTTCTGTCCTGAAATCGAAAAGAGAAAAGGAGGACGGATAGGAGAAAGCCCAGCCTTCCGAGAACGAACCTTGGTCCTGATAAGGATAGAAATTCGGCCGGAGGAATCGGCGCCACCGCGAGCTATTCAATTAAAACACACAATTACCATTTGCCAGAATGCAAGCAGATCAAATCCAGCTGTTGAGTTTACACAAGTTCAATACACATGAAATACAAACTCATGGCCAACATGAGCCCGTTCCCATCCAAGCATAGTTCGGCCTGACCAGGCGTGGGGAACACTGGTCACGAAGCATTTCCAACCACCAAACGCTGTACTCTTTCCAAGTGGCGACCGTGTTACCAGTTGAAACGGTCGGTAGAGATTTCCTGCCCTTGCTGCCATGCCACGCTATGATAGTATGATACACCGCCAGCTCTTGTGACCAAGATCCAGGTGCGTGCAGCCCTCTGTAATCAAAACAAGCACGTTGAATGTAAAACGCAAGGTGGCTTTTACCCAGCCTCAATGGCACAAATTTTAAAAAAAAAAAAAAAAAATATATTCATCTGTAAACCATTATCGCCAGCCGTTAGTTTGGTGGAGTAGCGCCATCTATCTCGTAGCCTAGGTCGGGGGCCAATTTTAACCCTAAACAGGATAATTTTGGCCCTCGGAACGGCTGGCCTCTCTTATCTTCCCTCTCTCTTGCCAACTTTCAAGACCGTTAAGATTGAAATTAGCGGGTTACGTTCACTCTAGTCTACAGACCTTCAAAAAAAAAAAAAAAAAAAAAAAAAAAAAAAAAAACATCCCCCATCGAGAATAATTACCACCGCTGTGGTGTAAGGTCTGACTTACCATGGTAGAACATTGCCCAAATTCGAATGTTACTGTCACAGCCCCGTCTGTAATACAACCAGTATTTGCTGAATAGGTGTAATCAACAATCCTTGGATTGATGAAACTTCAGTGCAGCCAAATGATTTACCTGTAACAATACATAGGTAAGTTACTTTTATTGTTGTTGTTTTCAAAATGCTTGGAGTTGACTATTAATTGAGGTCATCTTTCCCTTGTGATCCGCTACCCAATACTTTGCTACAAGTTGTCATTGGTTGAAAGCTCAGGAATATTAGTATAAATGGTCTGCCGTTCATAATTGACAATTCTCATGATTTTTTCAAATATTTACCATATGAAGAAGAAAAATTAAAAAAATTATCATCCGCAAAAATTTTTCAGTTAACGTTATGTAACTTCTCAGAGATATTGCCAATTTTACCCGAGCGAAAGATTGGCTAACAGCGCATGACTAGCGATACGTCATCCATAGTTAGGCGAGTACTCCGAGTAGGTATATCCCTACTATCACACGCAATGTGATTCCTAGCGCACTTGTTCTACGTTTTTATCCTATAACGGAGCGAAAGTAATGTCAATCGGGTCAATTTTCGATGGTCGTTTTTTAATGAAAAAAACACGTTTTGTGGTCCGAGAGGGGCTAATCCAAGTTTTCAGCGCATTGGTCCATGTGTGTCGGTCGTGTCTGCCAGTCTGTCTGTCTGTAAACAAATAGTCTCGAGAACGGTAAGAGCCAAGACTTGAATATTTGGCTATGAATCTTTCAAACTGTGATCAAGACCAGAAACTCCTGGTTAAGACCGGCTGCAACGGTTTGGCGGCATTTACCGCTGTTTTGCGGTTTTTTCGGTGTAATTTTAACAATATCTTAACAGGTATAAGCTAGAGACTTGAAATTTCGGTATGTAGTTCACAAATATGTGACAAGGATGCAACACAAACCGTTTGGTTGAGATGGTTGCTGCGCTTCCGCTTTTGCGCATTTATGGACAGATAAAAAAAAATATACCGTTAAATATTTAGGCAAGTATTTCGATATGCAGAACAAAACAGAATATAAATAAAGACAAACAGCTTTCTTGGGTAAGCGAACCACTTCAAATAAGCATCATTCAATAGGATAAGGACTATGTCCGGATCAAACAACGCGCCAGAAAACGGTCAGAAAACCGCCAAAAAGCGGCTCAAAATAGCCGCCAAGCCCGCAGCAACCATCTCAACAAACGTTTTGTGTTCCCCCATCCTTGTCACTTTTGTGAACTACAATCACCACAAATCCCTTTTTTCAAG
>NW_007421605.1:9738-10420 GCF_000475195.1 Diaphorina citri
AAGATCAAGGTGACGGAAGTAACAAAGAAGATTCAGGAAAGAAGACTACAGTGGTATGGCCATGTGATGAGAAGGGATGAAGATTATGTGGGAAAGAGAGTGAGCCGAATGGAGGTTGAAGGACGCAGAGCAAGAGGAAGACCAAAGAAAAGATGGGAACACTGTATAAATAAAGATTTGAGCGAGAAGGGGTTAAGGGGTAATGAAGTTCACAACCGAGGTTCCTGGAAATTGTTGACTAAAAATGCCGACCCCACTTGAGTTGGAAAAGGTAAAGAAGAAGAAGAAGAAGAAGAAGAAGAAGAAGAAGAAGAAGAAGAAGAAGAAGAAGAAGAAGAAGAAGGAAGAAGAAGAAGAAGAAGAAGAAGAAGAAGAAGAAGAAGAAGAAGAAGAAGAAGAAGACAAGACTTCCGTAGTGCCCCCTGAATTATACAACTTACTACTGATGGTTTTTTTCTAATGTTTTGGATGTTTTCTTCTTCAGAGATGACAGCGAGGAGGAAGAATTAGATGCAGGAGAAGACATGGAAGAAGAACATAAGGAACCAGAGAAGAAAAAGCGAAAACGAGACAAGAACAAGAATCGTAAGAAGAAAGATAAAATTTCCAAGTGGAATGGTGAGGAGAAGAATGTTGAGGTAGAGGAAGATAATGGAGAAGTGATAGGAGACAATGTGAAAGA
>NW_007421606.1:0-528 GCF_000475195.1 Diaphorina citri
TCCTATAATGATTACGAAGATCTACCACATGCATCTCCACGAGCGCCCTCAAAAGGAGAACCACTTGTTTGAGAAATTGTTTCTCTCTCATCTAATATTTCTCAATTCTCTGTTCCTTTTCTTTAAATCCATCACAAAGTGCTAGGGATTTTTTTTCTTCCGTCTTTTTGTACGAAAGCTCTCTTTGGAATTTCGATTTCAGCAATGAAAAGTCTAGTAAGGAGTTGCGATTGTAATGGACATAGAAAGTTTCTATCTGAAATAGCAGCTGCGGTTGTTATCAATGGTAAAATCTCGCATCTCCTACGACTTACATTAAGGCAAGATATTGTGCCTTTTTTATTCATTGAAGATGTAGATGAATGATGTGCTAATGCAATTTTGAAGATTTACAAATCTTTTTGTAATTCCACATCCAAGACAGCCCGAGTGGGAAATTCCTGTACATGGAATTTACGACCAAAATCATCGTAGCATTACAAAAACAGGCGCCTTACACTATGCCTATAAGGTTCACACCCCCTATAT
>NW_007421607.1:0-527 GCF_000475195.1 Diaphorina citri
TGCATGAGTTTCCCAATATGTTCGTTTTGCGAGGCAAGAGAATTGCTGTGGTAAGTATCGACGAGTAAGTACCTACAACCTACAATAACATATTTATTTAGACTCTTTATTGGTTATAATTCAATTTACCTAGTACCAACACAAATACAAGAAAGTACAAAGAGCGAAATAATTGCCTAGGGCAATCTCTACCCTTCAACCCTGTACCACCGAAAGAATATCTACCCCCATTGAGCCAACTGCCTTCTCCATGTCGAATATCATAATCATAAGTAATACCTCCAAGGCACTTTTGCTTATTAGGTGTAAGAATATCATCGGACTGCAAAGGGGGCGCTCAGTAATGCTGTGATAATCTGTAATATCCACAAAAGCTATGAAAAGGCTCTGCTTTGCCACAAGTAATTCATGATTTTACATCCATGAAATAACGATGACCTTTAGCTACTTACCTAGCTATACTTTCTTGAAATAACGATGACCTTTAGCTATACTTCCATGAAATGACGATGATTTCAGATGCGTCA
>NW_007421608.1:0-527 GCF_000475195.1 Diaphorina citri
ACGGGGGGGGGCCCTCGCACCCGCCCCTAAATACGGTCCTGTAACACATGACCCACCCCCTATATTCCTAACCCCTAACAATACCTAACCCCTCATCTCTAACATCCACCTCTCAGCAGTGGCGTAGCGTTCATCAAATACCCTTAAATATTGACTTTAAACAATTATTGTATTCTTATTAGATAGATATTGTGATAGAAATTAGTGTCCGCCCTACACTTGGAGTTAGACCACGCTACGCCACTGCACCTCTGTATAGGTACCTCTTTCTAACATGACCTAATCTCTGTCCCCTAACTTTTCCCACTCCCTAACATGCTCTATAGTCCCTATATATTATTATTATTACCTACCCTCCTATCCACATCAACATAACCCTAACCTTTACCTATTAGATAGCTAGCTACTACATAATTATTACTAACATTAATATGATTAATATTTACTTCTGCCAGCCTAGTTAGCTTAGTTGGTAGCGCGTCTGCCTTGTAAGCGCTAGGCCACGGGTTCGATTCCCGCCCGGGGCG
>NW_007421609.1:0-527 GCF_000475195.1 Diaphorina citri
AGAGAGAGAGAGAGAGAGAGAGAGAGAGAGAGAGTAAAAAACATAATGGGGCATATAATATTTAAATTAATTATTTTTTCACCTGAAATTCTCTTTTGCCCTCTCTCTCTCTCTCTCTCTCTCTCTCTTTCTCTTTGTCTACCTTTCTTTTTCCATTAACTTTCTTTCCCATGTATTCTCCTTCTTTTTCTCTTCTTTTCTCACTCTCTCCCTGTGTCTATCTCTCTATTTTCTTTCTCTCTCTTAACAAGTACAATCAGAAAAAAAAAAATACCATCACGAATGCCTGAGGGAAGAGAAAGAGATAGAAGGGAGAGAGAGAGAGAGAGAGAGAGAAAGAGAGAGAGATAGAGAAAAAAAGAGATAGAAGAGAGAGAAAGAGATAATAGAGAGAGAGAGAAAGAGATAGAAGAGAGAGAGAAAGAGAGAGAGGGTATGGTCATTAATGAAGAATAAAATAGAGAGAGAACAATACCATTTTTTTCTATTTTATTTTACCTATCTATTTATTTATTTTTTTTATATTT
>NW_007421610.1:0-527 GCF_000475195.1 Diaphorina citri
TCTCATATACCAGATCTATCATGGCCTGCTTCCATGAGGGCAAGGGTAAGTTTTACGGCAGGAGTGTCGACAATATCAAGAAATATTGTCCTGAGATAGTGTTAATCACTTGAGGCTAGAGGACTCCTTTATCAGTTCTAATTTTTACTTTCTATTTTTTCTATAATTTTTGGCTGCGCCCAATTTTTAACTATCGGAATTTAATTGGAAATTTTGTGAGAATATTTACTGGTGTTTTCCCAACTTTTAAAGGTCTAACATATAGCTTTATCATAAAATGAACTCTGGTTTTATCCACAGAAAATCTACCAGGACCTCCCATGAACATCAGAGCAGAATACATAGATCCTCATTCTGTGTTAGTAAGCTGGGATCCTCCGGCTAAAAACCCCGAGACTGTTGAGGTGTACAGGTTAGTTAAGAAATCAGCTCCTCTACTTAAACCATATAAATAAATAAATAAATGCAATTTCTTTGTGTTATTATATCACAACTTTGGTGCTCACTGCAGCATTGTAGGATTTTCC
>NW_007421611.1:0-527 GCF_000475195.1 Diaphorina citri
ATTATTATTAGTTATGTAAGTAGAAGAAATGCTTTTAAAGTTTGCTACTGAAGCATTCTGCATTCCTCACATCAAAGAGTAACTTAGGCGCTAGCAAACGGTAATGAAGTTTCTGATTCTTTGTTCAACCTTCTCCTTGAACTTGCAACTGTTTTGTTAAACATAACAGTCATAACAATGACACTTCTGCACAAAGGATCAATTAATGATAACTTAGGCGCTAGCAAACGGTAATGAAGTTTCTGGTTCTCTGTTGCACTACTTGCAACTGTTTTGTTAAACATAACAGTCATAACAATGACACTTCTGCACAAAGGATCAATTAATGAATTTACAACATGACTTTCAATTTCCTCCTTTCCTTTCAAATGGAGCAGTTGCAAATGGGTAAAAAATATAAATAAATGGTCGATTCCTCTATGTAAAAAGTTGGGGAAAATCCAAATCTGAGGTCAAAACTCCAAAAAAATAAATGTAAAAGGTCTTAAATTCAATTTTTATTTTCCGTTCTAATGAAAGAGTTCAAA
>NW_007421612.1:0-527 GCF_000475195.1 Diaphorina citri
ACACAATACTTCCCATTTAGGTGCTGGGTCAACACGAGAACACCAGAAAGTAACCCGTTGAAATATTTGCAATCGATAAACAAGTACAAATTTTTGTCGATGGTGGGATTCGAACCCGGGACCTTCTGCATGGCAAGCAAGCGCGTTACCATCACTGGACCAACCGTGCCCCCCGTCTGAAAAGACTCCTCCTCATTTATCTCTCTCAAACTCCAAATTTTAAAGGTGCCAGTACACTGAAGACTTTTTTCGCTAGACTTGTTTCGCGAGATCACTCTCTACAGAGTCTATCAAGTTCGTACCTAGAGTAGTGTACACAGATCAAAGACACTATTTAAACTTGGTAGACTCCGTAGAGAGTGGTCTCTCTGACAAGTCTAGCGAAAAAGTCTACAGTGTGTCGGCACCTTAACAATAAATTCACCGATACCTTTAGCCTAATATTCAAAATTCAAAAGCCAAGGGAAAAAATGAAGCAAAAACTAATGTCTTCTTTAGAAAATTAAAGAGTTTGGAAAAAAAAACTT
>NW_007421613.1:0-527 GCF_000475195.1 Diaphorina citri
GGAGGGAAGATAATCAAATCATTATAATCAAATTGACCTTGTCTCTTCGATTTCAAGACGATAAGACTTTAGCTGTTACAGTTCCGTCTATCAAACCTCTTTCCTACCTCAAATATTCAAATTTAATCCCTTTAATTTCTGTAAAATAAATGCTATAGCTTAAGCTAAGAAACTGTTAATCAAATCAAATCATGAATCTTTGTGGTAAAGTCGAGAGCTTCTTTACAACTTTAGTGGGTATCACAGCAGTACTAAATGCTTCCTTTACTATTAATTTTCATCTAGTCGTATCATCATTCTAAGTACACTTGTAATGTCACCACTGGTCGCTACTCGATTAAAGTAGCTACACAATTGTCCTCACGAGGCTGATTGCACCCCGAACACCAAGCACGGAACCAAAAAAACTTCAACCCCGCCGGAAATTTAACCAGGAACCTCCGGCGTGTAAGCCTGGTGTGATACCCACTCGGCCACGGAGGTTGCTCTAAAACTGTTCATAATAATTATAATCAAATACTAATTTC
>NW_007421614.1:0-527 GCF_000475195.1 Diaphorina citri
ATTTTTTTTTTTTTTTTTTTTTTTTTTTTTTTTTAAAGAGGTTTGACAGAGGGAATGTAATTGCTATGGTCTTATCGTCCCGAATCGAAGAAAGCCAGCCGTTTAGAGAACGAACATTATCCCATCAGGATAAAATCCGCCCCGGGCGGGAATCGAAATCGAACCCGCGGCCTAGCGCTTACAAGGCAGACGCACTACCAACTAAGCTAACTAGGCCGTACATGCTTTTTACCTACGTTAACAAGCTGGGCCCATCCCACCGGGAATTTTTTAGCTCGTAGTTTATTCGATCGTGGTTAAAGAATACCTATTGTACCTAGGTACCTAATTTGTTTAATATTCAGTTTATTATTATTATTATTGATTTGATTTTACTTTCATGTAATGATTTAAAATTAAGACTAGAGCCCGTTCTCCCTTTATTTCTTTTATTGTTTCTTAATAACTAGATAACTACCAATATAGTACTGAAGTCACCCATCCATTTTTTGACCTTGCTCGGCGTAGCTTAACATAGGTGACGCTAA
>NW_007421615.1:0-527 GCF_000475195.1 Diaphorina citri
TCTTCCTTCTCTCTTCGTTTTCGGGACAATAAGACCTTGGCAGTTACTGTTACCTCTATCAAACCTCTTGGAAAAAAACAACTGATTTTCCCTTACCTACCTACCTTTTGAGCGATAACTCATCATTTGTGTTCACCGTTCTATCATGTTTCAGTATTGTATTTATGTTTCAATTGAGGAATCCCAGCTCCCTACATACACTCACCAATGCAAACTCCTGAGACCCACCCTGCGTAGCTATGATAGCACATGGACCGTCTCCTAGTCAGAAGGTTCCGGGTTCGATGCCTACGTTAGACAAGAAGTTTGGGATCAATACTCCTGCCTCGTTGGCGTAGAGGTCAAGACGCTCGCCTGGTAAACAGGAGGGCGCGGGATCGATTCCATCCGAGGAATGGAATCTTATCCTCATTTATTTGAGAATTTGACCACATATGTAATAATGGAACTCTAGGGGTTAGGTGGTAGAGAACGCCTCCGGCGTTAACCTCGCCTAGTGGTTCCCTTCCAACCATGAGTCTATTATT
>NW_007421616.1:0-527 GCF_000475195.1 Diaphorina citri
ATAATAATAATAATAATAATAATAATAATAAAAATAAATTACCTACTGATGATAACCACAGGCAGATGATATCAAGGAGTGGACCAACATGAACTCAGATGATTTCAGATGATTCACAAATTTGTTTTATCAGTTTTAAGCTACTCTTCTGCTGAGATCTTCTATGTGCAGAACATAACACACTAGTTTCCCAAGTACATATAGGTATTCTGCTTTGTATTGTGATCCACCCTAAATAATTCAAGATGTCCAATTTTCAATAAAATGGATCAGGCAGGATTTGAGTGATAAAAAGTTAACATGTGCCATTCTTTACCAAGGTAAACAAAGTCTGATATGCATGTTATGATCAGATCAAAACCCATGATTTCTTTGTATAACTTCACTTTTAGGTATTGGTGACAAAAAAAAAGTGATCTTATTTCATTTTAATTACTTACTTAAGAAAGTTTATGTGCATATAAAGATTGGTACAAACCTTTTTAACTGTTTCTCTCTTCATTCTAATGTCAGGATCAGGATCTTCA
>NW_007421617.1:0-527 GCF_000475195.1 Diaphorina citri
TATCAACAGGAGGGGTGTCAAGGGAGGAGTACCTACCTGTCTAATACTTATCTTGACTGAATAAACATACAATTTTTTACTTTCTATTTTGTCACACTTTCCTCCTCCTCCTCCATCTCCTCCTTTTGCCTCTTCTTCTTCTCCTTCTCCTGGTCCCTTTTTACTTTCCTTATCCTATAGGAAGGAAAGTAATGTAATCGGGTCAAATTTTCGATGGTCAGTTTTTAGTGCCAAAAAACGTTTTGAGGTCCCTAGGGCCTAAATCCAAAAGTCTCAGCCATTGGTCCGTGTGTCTGTCTGTAAACAAAATATCTCGAGAAGGGTAAGAGCTAGAGACTTGACATTTGGTATTTAGCTGTCAAATGTGACAAGGATGCGACACGAAACTTTTGGTTTAGACCGGTGCAACGCTTGGCGGCATTTTACCGCTTTTTGGCGGTTTTCTACGGTTTTTTGGTGGTTTTCAGCTATATCGACTAAACGGTTAGAGGTATTGTAAAAGTTAGGGTAAAAGAACACTCAAATAA
>NW_007421618.1:0-527 GCF_000475195.1 Diaphorina citri
ATATAAAATATAAAGAGCACTACAAAAATGTCTCAATATACCCTTACTGGGCTTTAATTTTACACTTTGAACACACTAACATTACTTATGGTTTTGCGTGAAACTCCTTTTCCTCAGTAGGATTTATATGATGAGTCAAAAACAAACTTTTCAAATTTCTCAAAGAAAAGGTACAAAGGTGTAATTGTTTAGAGCAACACCAAGAAAAGGATAAAGAGGAGAAAAAGGATGAAGCTTTCCTTTTTTCCTTTGCATACTCGAAGCAACAAACATAACAAAGGATTTTCATAAGATCTTCCTCCTTCGCATGAAATATATGAGGTACCAAAACTTTTGCCCTTTGTTTTTTCTGTCAGTATTATCCATTTTGGTATGATCATAATGAAACTTCAATTTGCCATAAAGGTTCTTAAGCAGAAACATGTAGAAAGCTAGAAAATAATATAATTATACTACTGTATTTCTATCATGAATACTGTTCCTGATGTTTGTAGGTTCATTTCCGACGTTTCTTGTTCTTAATAGGT
>NW_007421619.1:0-527 GCF_000475195.1 Diaphorina citri
CGATTTGAGTTGGTGACCGGTGGTTCGAGTCCAAGTCAAGTCATAAAAATTATAAATGTGTAATATTTTTTTATTAATACACCTAGGACGAGAAATATTATTTGTGACAAGTGTTCGCGCTCAAATGAAGAAGAAAATGCCGATTGGTGCCCTAAAAAGAACTTAAAAAACATCGTTTTAAAATTAGGTATACTTTTTGAGAGGAAGAACGGGAGAGAATGATATGAATGATTAGATAGAGAAATAAGGGAAAGGGAAAGAGAGAGAGAGAGAAGATACAAAAGGAGGGGAAAGAGAAAGGGAGAGAAAGAAAAGAAAGTAAAACAGTGTGAAAGGAAGAAAGACATGACAATAGAAATAAAGAGGGAAAGATTTTAAAGAGAGGGAGGGAGTTTTAGACAACCCTCTAAAAGTCTGAATAGTCCCTAAGTCTCTAGCAGCTGACTTTGTCAGTCGACTTACACAATCAGTTTTTTTATTATTATTATTTATTTTTTATTTTTGTCGCTAAAAAAAAAAACAACAAA
>NW_007421620.1:0-527 GCF_000475195.1 Diaphorina citri
GGCCCTAGGGGGCAGGGCCGGGCCCTCTGGGGCAGGGCCGGGCCCTCTGGGGCCCCCTAAATACAGCCCTGATATTTCTCCTTCTGTTGTTTTTATTCTTCTGTCTCTAATGTAAACATGTTTGCTATCTACCGTAAAGTTTTCTTTTATGTGTGCAAGTTTGTTTGTTTGTTCATAGGGTTTTGTTAGTTTGTTCAGAAGGTTTGTATCTCAAGGCTAGACTGTCCTTTGTTTTCTGTTAATTAGGGTGGAGGGACGATTTTTTGTGTGGAATACAAATGAAGTTATGGGAGCAGATATGCGAACTTTTGAATAAGAGAATAAGAAAAAAAAAAAAAATCTGACAAACTTTTTTGTGGAATAGAATAGAATCTCTATAGAAGACAATATGAAAAGAGATCTCTTTGTACTTTTTGTTTCTAGTTTCTTCATACTCATACATATTTTACAGAGTAAAATTATTTGCTGACAACCTAGTACCCAGCTACTCATAGTAACTTCACACTGATTGGGACCGCGAAATGTGA
>NW_007421621.1:0-527 GCF_000475195.1 Diaphorina citri
TTTATGATTAACTGGTCAACAAAATCCTAGTAGAGTTTGAATTTTTGATTTCTGCTTGTTCCTGTAACAGAAGAAAATGTATGTTAGTAGTAATAAAGTAAGTATGGAAATAATAAAACGTACTTGATTCATACTTATACATCATTAGGGTATAATTGCATTTGTGACTGATCAACCTTGCGTACATCCTTGGTGTTCTGCGCGTGCACACATTTGTACACTCCACCTCCCAAGTGTTTCTGGATAATGTACGGGCCGTGCCATCGCGGCAGCAAGCTGGCTGTAACATTGTTGGGGGCACTGGATAGTTGATGATTTCTTAAGTATACCTCCTGAGCTGGCTCTAGTGGCTTAGGTGTTTCCTTTGAAGCATACTTTTCTTTATATTTAAACATGTTATCTCTGGCCTTCTTTTCCAGTAGTCTCAGGCTCTGTCTTTTCTGGTCCACGTATTCATCTTCTTCAACAGAATCGTTAAACAATGTTTTCAGATCCTGGGGGTGCCGAATGTTTTTCCCAAACATAAG
>NW_007421622.1:0-527 GCF_000475195.1 Diaphorina citri
CACCTTAGTGATACGAGAAAATAATAATAATAATAATAATAATAATAATAATAATAATAATAATAATAATAATAATGATAATAATAATAAAAACTTACCACCACCCTCCTCTGCGGGGAAATCTTTCTGCGGATAAGGGAACGAGGAATTGTCCTTGATAAAGCGGTGAAGCTCCAGAATGGTGAACATACTCCGGTCCGAATCCGCGGTGCCAAACTGATTGACGTAGTATATCTCCATCCAGGTGAATTTGTGGAATTTCGCATGGGATCCCTTGGCGTAGTACCTAAGACGACAGGTGGGGAAGGAGAGGGAACAGTTGTTGACTTTGAATTCGTACCTGGAAAACAATTTTTAGAATAGAATAGAATATATCTTGTTTATCCTGCTGGGGTAGGACTGAAAAGTCCCTTTACCCCCGCAGTCTAACCAAGGTCAAGGTCTCATATATTTTGATTATTTTGACAAATTATGGGAAACACATAATACAAATTTAATGGAGTATATGAACATGAACACCCTGATTA
>NW_007421623.1:0-527 GCF_000475195.1 Diaphorina citri
CATTTAAATCACGGAAGTTCCAAAAACACACTCGAGGATTCGCCCTTCTGGCTGTTTCAATTTCACGCTTCATAAATGAACGCGTTTTGTTAGCGTACAAGAATTTGTCCCTGCAGAAACCACACTGCCCAAGCACTATTCAATTAAAATAAAATCTCGATTAGGGCCATCGGCTATCAAGCCCTTGGTCACTGGGACCTGATTAGATAGTTTTGTTTAGCATTTTGACTTAATATGTTGACAAGAGACTGAGGAGTCTGAGGTGTAAAAATCTGACGTCCATATGATTACGTCCCTTCTTCAGTTAATTAACCCCCACGACATCGACATATGAAAAGACCCAGTACATAAATGTTACAGGCAGATTACATCCCTTCTTCAGTTACTTAACCCCCACGACATCGACATACATATGAAAAGACCCAGAAAATAAATCCGACAGGCAGACAGGCGATTTGATATCTGAAGCTTTATCCTGCAGGCAGATAAGACGATTTAATTTCTGAAGCGATGACCTCATTATGTGT
>NW_007421624.1:0-527 GCF_000475195.1 Diaphorina citri
ATATGATCGAGTTATTAGAAAAATACTGAGTGACAGTTGACAGAGCAAGAAAAAGGAACCACCACCAAATTTTGATGTAACCTTATTATTTTAACGGTTTCGTGAATGAATATAGAATCAATTTTTAAAACTGCAAGACGATTTTAATTTTTAGTAACGTCATTTCTCAATCTTATTGACTTAATCACCATCAAACTCATCAGTAATTTGATTACCTACCATTAGTAAAATTGAATATAAAATTAATCTTATGAACAATATTTGTACAAAACTTCTCACCCCGATTTCCCTAAAGACTTGTAGTTCGAAGGGTTGCAATATTCAATTCGCCCCAAATGTGTTGAAACCAACCGAGTTATAAAAGGACACAGGTACATAAAAGTAAGAGTGCAAGGTGCATTTTTTACTTTATTTATTTTGCTTTATTACGACAAACAGATATGAAAATAAATAAAAAATTGACATAAAGCATGCAATCTCAGATTTTTTTTTTTTTTTTTTTTTTTTTTTTTCGAAGGAAAAAATAT
>NW_007421625.1:0-527 GCF_000475195.1 Diaphorina citri
AATAACAATAAAGTAAATATTGCAAAAGAGTTTTCCAAAGTTCAAATTTAGACCCTAACTTTTTCCATAAAGTACCTATCTATTAAGAGATGGGTAGGTATATTATACCGACCGACTTATTCCGTAGTTATATCTACCCATTTTTACTTTCCTTACCTCTAGGAAAGAAAGAAATGTAATCGACTGAAAGTTTGGTAGGTGCTACTGAACTTATTATAAGTAGACATTATCAGTGTAGGTACCTAACCTTTTCTATCTTGTTCACCCTGTATACTGCACTGATAAGAAATAATACGTAGGTATGAACACAAAAGCAGCAGCTCTTACACGGAGATGAAGAGGAAAACATCAAAATAGAGACGAGTGGCGAACTACAAACCAATCCTAGAATTGATAAACATGATGATGGATAATGGATGATGATGATGAACACAAAATAATAATAGCTAGGTACCTACTAGGTAGGTACATGTGTATTAATAGAGGGCCATTCTGGACTGAACATCACACGACTTTCTATTGTCTCT
>NW_007421626.1:0-527 GCF_000475195.1 Diaphorina citri
GTGCCTGATCGATGTCCCAGGTGCAGTGGATCACCTCACGACGTCCACCACCTGTTCAACTGTCCAGACCTTCCAACCGCGCTACTAGAGACATTATACGCCACAGAGAAAGTGTTTAAGAGTAACTTACTTGGTGAAAATTAGAATATAAACTAAACTCGATCTTTGATAATCACTGGCCACCATTCTACACATCTACACACCTCTCTTCTCATAACACAAACAAAATTCAATCATATCCATAGCGAATAGGAGGCTTTACAACACTTCCTGATGATGTTCTTATGAATGGAGATACAACTGCACAGAAAGTAGCCGTTTGCAGGTAGTTGTAGGTTTCCACTAGTTCTATAGTGTGTCCAGATCAATGTGACAGCAAAAAAATAGGCATTGTTGCCAAACATGTCACCTGTGCAATGGTAGAGAATCTTTAAAAGGGGAAGGTATAATGCACAGTGCTTCCTCTGACAGTGAAACAAAGTCAGGTAAGGCGATATCCACCTTACCTGTTCTGGAATCCAACCTCT
>NW_007421627.1:0-527 GCF_000475195.1 Diaphorina citri
AAGTCCAAGTTCCAAGTAAATGAGTGTCGTCCAGTCAATGACCTCACTAAGGAATATGCCATAGCTATAGTTGTTATTCTCATAGAGTAATACGAGTACAATTTCTTCTCATTTTCTCAGTCTCCTCTTTGTAATTCCTAGATCGCAAGTTCGATTCCCGCGCGGGGTGAACTTTCAACAGATAAGGTTTATTCTCGGAACGGCTGGCTTTCTCCTTTTGTCCTCTCTTCGATTTCGGGACGATAAAACTACCGTTGTTAAGGTATGTCCACACATGGTCCACGGCCGTGGATTGAAGCATCGATCGATGTGAATTTATCGTGAATCAACATCCATCAATGGTTGGTAGATCGACGGCCAATAGACTATGTTTGGAGACACCTTTACCGTTTCCTCTATCAAACAATCTTTCTCTCCCTCCCTCCCTTTTCTATTCTTACCCTCTTGATACCTTATTCTTTTCCATACTTTCTTCTCAGCTTTATCGCGGAGGGGTGCCGCGTGTCACAACTCCACCCCTCCTAGAA
>NW_007421628.1:0-527 GCF_000475195.1 Diaphorina citri
CGAGGGTTTTCTGCAGAAACTTGGCCATTTCCAGCTTCACTTTCAACGACTGCTTCATTTTGTCTTCCTGTAAAAAAAAAATTGGACCGATTGCAATACTTTCATTACTAGTATAGCTCGCTATACTGTAGTAATAGAAAGTAAAAAGGAAATAATGAAGGAAATGTAATTTGTGAAGTAAATCGCACATGCTTCTCATTTCCTCTGTGAGAAATTTGGAATGTCCATTTTGGAATCAATTTTTGTTTTTACAATAATTTAATTTTTATTGGCGAGAGAGAGAGAAAAAAAAAAAGGAAAGTGGGAAAAATACTTTGGTGGCAGAACTAACAAAACTTTCGAGTGATAAATTTTAAGTCTCCACTATGAGCCAGGAAATTTCCAGCTAGGTACTTGCTGTACCTACTGTCACTCTTCCCAAACACTGTAGGTATTTTCTTATCCCATTACCGAGGGTTTTTTTTTTTTTTGAGGTTTGACAGAGGGAACTGTAACTGCTATGGTCTTATCGTCCCAAAATCGAAGAG
>NW_007421629.1:0-527 GCF_000475195.1 Diaphorina citri
TAATAATAATAAAAAAATATGGAAAATCAACATAGTTATTAATTACGTCAAAGTTCCAAATAGACTTAAATAATCTAATCTAAATAATCTAAAATCTAAATCATGGTTTATTTGTGATGAAGCTGATAGCTTCTTCACATTTTTTGTAGATATCACAGCATTGCTAAGGACCTCCTTTACTATTTCTGACATATGTATCTATACTTTTACTTTTTACTCTGGTAATGCCGCCTTCTTAAACAATAATGTGGTCCGTATCCAAGTTTGGACGAGGAAAGTAAAAAAGTTCCAATCTAATGAAAGTCTCCGCCCTTCAAGTGGAAATAGTAAAATCGAAACTTCATCCACTCTTCTTCTTCTTCTTAGCCTTTTCCAATTTAAATAGGGTCGGCGTTTCTTGCCAGTCTCTTCCAGGCAGCACTATTATGTACCTCATGTCCTGATGAGTTTTTCTCACCCAGATCTTGATTCACACAATCTTTCCACCTTTTCTTCGGTCTACCTCGCCCTTTTCTCCCTCTCACTTC
>NW_007421630.1:0-527 GCF_000475195.1 Diaphorina citri
TATTTCATCTCATACCTAACACTCAAACTTCAAAGCACTCTCATTATTTTTTCCTTGTCAAAGCTCATTTAGATTTTATTATTATTACTTCTGGATTTAAAACACTGCACACAACTTGTGCCTTAACTGAATTTGCACCCGGAGCTCTGGCTTTTTAGCTAAATCCCCTCACTTTAGGGGTGAGCTATTTCTCTCGAGTTCTTTATTGATTGATACTCAATATTATACCTATAGACTATAGATAATAGCCATGGCCATGTCACTATACATGTATAATTGTACATGTCATCTAATATGTTTTACATAAATATGTACCCACTCTACGTATCACCTATGTTTTACATACTCTCCATAGTATGTATGTTTTACATTGATACTTTACATAATATCATCTATGTTTTACATACTCGTGCACACATCCGTACAGTGTCACAGGAAGAATGTTTACATAGGACCCGACATTCCCCCATGGCATCCTCTCGACTTTCATTTAATTAATTCTGAATTTTACTTCGTGCTCGTTTTGA
>NW_007421631.1:0-527 GCF_000475195.1 Diaphorina citri
TTTCAAACTCGTAGATACATAAATATCATGCTATTTGAGCTATTTCTTAATAATGGAGCAGTTGCAAATGGGTAAAACATAGAATTTTTTTTTTAACATTTATTATAGTGTGCAAACATGATTATAAAATGTTATATACACTGAGGGGGGAAGATTTACATTTTTAGTTTGGTCGTTTTAATAAAGTTAAGGACAGAGGTAGGATCATTATTTAGACAGGCATGTAGATTGTTAGGGTTCCTAATATTTTGGTATTTACAGCAATCTTTCAGAATGTGCTTAACTGTGAGGTTACATTGGCAAACATTACATTCTGGGGGTTGTTCTTTTCTCATTAGGTGCACATGGGTGAGATTTGTGTGACCTATGCGGAGGCGAAACTTAGAAATAAATGGTCGATTCCTATGTAAAAAGTTGTAAAAAAAAAAATCGAAATCTAAGGTCAAAACTCCGAAAAAATAACTGTAAAAGTACGAAAATTCAATTTTTATTTTCCGTTCTAATGAAAGAGTTCAAATATGTGTGAC
>NW_007421632.1:0-527 GCF_000475195.1 Diaphorina citri
GTTTTGGTACGATATTTTTTTAAGAAGCTTTTTGTACAGATTTTTTTACGAAAGAAAATTACAGTAAAAGTATTTTTTGCGTGGTTTTTTGTCCGTAAAGATCATAAGATGATTTGGGAGTTGTATATAGTATTTTTGGAATACATTTTTTTATAAGTGTAGAAATATTTGAGGATTTCTTTTTGAGAGACGAGTTGAGAGAAAAGTGCAGATCTGAATTTAGAGGATTTGATGATTTTTTATTTCTTCTTTTTTAAATAAGCAGAAAAAAACGTCGTTCGCCCAAAATCGTAAATTTCAACGTGTGTAAAGTTAAAAGTTTGGAAATGCCTTTGGAAACGGCCATGTTTGTTTATGGCAAATGGCCTTTCGTTTTCATTAGAACTTCTCATAGCTCATACGTAGGTATGTATTTTGAATGTCAATCTGCATTTCTAAAATTTTTATCAAAAAAATTAGAAAATTTACTTTTTTTTCATCATTTTGATCTTTTCATCAGAATTTTCTAGGCAAGCTTTATAATTTTC
>NW_007421633.1:0-527 GCF_000475195.1 Diaphorina citri
GTTAGCTGATAGCTGACAGTTTTCAAAGGGTCCTCTTAAACTTTGAAGGAACAAGCATAAGTTCTCAGGATGATTAACGGTATGGTATGAAGTCCATTGTGTTCTCTTTCTTTTTTCATCTCTCCTCCTACATCTCATTTTTACTTTCTTTTTCATTTGTCATCAACATCAGCAAATCGGGTAAGGCCAAAGGTACATATTGTTTTCAAGTCTACAGTTCAAGTACTGAACTAGCAAAGTTTCCTCCGGATATCATTACCCTAAATTCCTTAAAGGCTAACTAAGCAGACAACAGGAGGACAAAAGCATGGGTAACCAAAGGAGTTGGAGAAATAGAGAGATTTGGTAACAAAGAACGACCTCATTGAAAGTTTCTAAGAATTTATTTGACAACCTGGATTTCATAGAGTAGGACTGTACGTTAGTGTTGGACAGCTGGATTGGTGCCTCAAAAGAGCCATCTCAGCAACATGAAGGCAGAGACCATCAACCTGAAATCTAATGCTCACACTTACCGCTTCTTCTTC
>NW_007421634.1:0-527 GCF_000475195.1 Diaphorina citri
CTTTCCTATTGATTCTAATGCTCTTCAGTTATTTCATTGAAATCGTAGATATAGAAGGGCATTGTAATATAATAGAAAATAATGATTTATCTGAAGAATGAAAGGTGACGGCAGGCCTAGCACAGGCCAAGGATTCAAGCCAGTGGTACTCAAACAACATGTCATCAAAACTCTCAGCGCAAAATTTTGAGAAAATCTTGAGTATGTTTGTCAAGTTTTTTCAACATGCCAATAACAAAATATCACCATCAACAACAACACAACAAAGAGTAGAAGCAACACAACAACAACAACAACAACACAGTCAAGCAAAAAATTAAACCCTATTCTTCCCCCCCCCCAAATTCAAATATAACAATTGAAAGAAGTTTTGAACCTCTCGTGTAAAGAAAACCAAGCACAATATGTTTTGATGCGGTCCTCTTAGTTGAAGTTGAAGAAGAAATCAGCAACATAACCATTAACCACACAACATAAGTTAAAGATGAAATCAACATAACCATTAACCACACAACATAAGTTAAAGA
>NW_007421635.1:0-527 GCF_000475195.1 Diaphorina citri
GGATCACTAAGGTTAAGCAACGTTGCGCTTGGTTACTACCCGGATGGCATTCCCTATCTCCGTGTTTAATTTTACCCGTCAGGTTTGAGAAGAGGTTATGAATTGTTCCGCCTTGATAACGAACTGAATGCAACCCTTGTCGATCTCTCCTATTTTCCTTGTCTCTTCCTTCTTCCCCTCTTCCCACGTTGGAGGAATGTTCTTTTCCTTTCCTCCTACACCACCTTTTCATCCTCGTCCTAGATTTTCCCTTTTCTTTCCTCGATATCGTTCATAATGGTACCTACTACTACGCTTATAATAGTACCTTACCTTCTCTATCACCACTTACTCGTATCTTTTTACCACCAACAACGCCACCGTTTTTTCTCCTCCTCCTCCTCCTCCTCCTCGTCTTCCTCCTCCTCGTCCTCCAATTTTCTCTTCCCCCTCCTAAAAGTATCTCTTCCTTCTCCTCCTTCCTCTTTTTCAACGTCTTCCAAAGCTATTTTCTTGTTGAGAATAGATTCTCATATGAGATTACAGCA
>NW_007421636.1:0-527 GCF_000475195.1 Diaphorina citri
ACCGGAAAATAGCCTATAACCTTCACGGGGGTGCAAGCAATAAGTTGACAAAGTTTCATAGCAATCGGATGAGCGGTTGACAAAGTTTCATAGCAGATCGGACAAAAAAAGGCTTGACAAATGCTGTATGTCTATATTGTCTATTTGTCCAGGCTATAAGTAAACAAATCACGGAGTCTGAGCAGGAACCAATCAACTTCGAGGATGTAAAGGATGAAATATTTGACATGGCCAAACCCAAGGACCCGTCTAGGATAACGCTACAGGATCTCATTGATTGGTAACAACGAAATGACTCACAACCCTAATAAAATCTGGGTTCCCTGCTCTCTTTTCTTCTCCTTCTTTTCCCTCTTCTCTCTCTCTTCTTCCTCTTCTTCTTTTCCTCCCCCCTCTTCATATATCTTTCCCTTCCTCGCTCCTCCCTCTCTAATATTTTAAGAATTCAATTTAAGCTTCGTAGGTGCCTATTTCTAGTAAATTCTAATTTCATGCCAAGAAAATCAAAATTACCTCTTCTGTTCTCT
>NW_007421637.1:0-527 GCF_000475195.1 Diaphorina citri
AACCTGAGACCTAGGCTGGCGAAATTCGGTTTTACCTATTACTAATTATAACATATTGATAGATTCTGACGTGACTTTGTGAAGATTCATCTTGAAAAGAAGAACTCAACTCAAATAGCTTTTACTCTTCACTCTTCAATTTGTTCTTTTTTTGAACCTTTTTTCTTTTTCTTATGTGCAATTTTTTACACTGATGATGCCAGCAATTGTAAAACATGTCTGTATTAAATAAACAATAAAAAACCCCTCCCCCAACTGTGAAGAGTAAAAGCTATTTGTGTTCTACTAATTATAAGTTAAAATTTAAAATAATGGGGTAGAGGTAACCAAACCCACAAATCAGGACGTATTTAGTAACTACGTAGGTACATACCTAGTTCATCAAACATAGATGAAAAAGGTGTCTATTATGCCTAACGGATGATATTTTATCTAATGGTGGTAATCCATTACTATGAATTAGTTATTTTCTCTCTCGACATTTATTCACCCCCTTCCTTTCCCCTTTTCTCCCTCTCCTCCTTCTA
>NW_007421638.1:0-527 GCF_000475195.1 Diaphorina citri
TCTGCGTTAAGCTGATGAGTCAACTTGAAATCGTCGGTGCAGTAGACGGCACCTACAATCCCTGTGGGGAAAAGTGGGAATATTATTGTACCTATCCTGATATTGTATTGTAACAAGATGAGATTTAGACCCCCCCAGTTTCACGTCATCCAGCATTTCCCACATCCTGAAGGACGATAAAGAAATCCTAAAGGAGGTGCTCCGGTTTCTCAAGAAGAACAATTTAATTAAATCTTTGTATTTTTTCCCCCTTTTCCACACATGGCCTTGTCGCTTAGATAAAATACTTTGGAAGAGGAGGCCAGCCTAGCTATCATAACATATTCAAAATTAATAGAGGTTAAATATTTAATTTCTTAGCGTGTAAATAAATAAAAATATTTAATTTGACAAAATTTCAATTTTAACTGGTAGGTATAATAATATTTCTGTTTTAAATTCAGGACAACTAATAGATCAGTTGCGCTTACTTGGGTGATGTTTCAAAGTCATAGAGCGGGAAAAATGAGGACCAACGGAATTTTTCT
>NW_007421639.1:0-527 GCF_000475195.1 Diaphorina citri
CAAGGAATTTTTCTTCTTTGCTATGAACCACGAATAAACATAATTTCAGTCTAATTAACAGTTTTTTTAGACAAAAAAAAAATGTTAATTAGACATGTAGGTGTTTATTGAAAATTAAACTTATTTGGTGATGTAGAGTGGACCCGTAAAAAGGGTTTAACGGTGATTTAATTACTTCATTAAATTTGTTGTAAAAGGGTGAAACCACGCTGCTAATATTGGAAACTGTCGTCGCTTATCAGTAATGCTTTGAATACGCTGAGTAAGTACCCTTAGAGATCAAAATTGTTATTAACGAATGAATTTGAATTTTACATAGGTAATCATTATTTATTACTTTGATATTTTAAATTAATTTGATGAGACTACCATCACCAAATCACCATGTATCTGTACCTTCTGTATAAATTATTTTCGGGGCTTAGGAGAAAAAGGATTTCTTTCCCCCCTCTCTATACCGAAACCAGGTTTTAATTAAATATTTGAATAACAAAAAGATAGCAAACATTGACAAACGTTAGTGCAAA
>NW_007421640.1:0-527 GCF_000475195.1 Diaphorina citri
TCTCTCAGGATTTTTGTTCCATCTCTCTCTATCTAACACCCTCTTGTTAGTCCCTCTGCATCGTTTTCTGTCTTTTTCTCTCACACTCCCTTCTGTCTATCTCTCTCTCTCTCTATCTATCTTTCTGTTGCTTTCCCCTCTCTCTTTCCCCTTCCGTCCCCTGTGTCCTTTTCTCTCTCACTCCCTTCTATCTCTCTCCCACTCACCCTCTTCTCTCTCCCCTCTCTCTCTTTTTTGCCTCTCTTCCTCCCCTCTGTACTTTTTCTCACACTCACTTCTATCTCTCTCCCACTCACACCTCCTCACTTCTCTTTCTCTCGCTTTCCCTCTCTCTCTCTCTCTCTCTCTCTTGCGCCCGTATCACGAATAACTCTTCCAATACATCACGTAGGCCGTTGGTAAACACATAGGCACCTCGTACCCTCGTAGTGTGATGTGTGGGTAAACCGAATTTAACGCTTTAATTGAATTAACGTTTAAGTGAATCAAATTTCACCAAAATGTAAACAATACCATCATGAGAGAGA
>NW_007421641.1:0-527 GCF_000475195.1 Diaphorina citri
TTGGCAAGCTTAGTTTTATTCGTTTTTATAAGCTCAAACTTTCAAGTTAACAACACATAAGAGTCCAATCTTTCCAATTCGTTAACTTCCAAAATCTTTGTTGAATTTTATTGTTCTCATACTTCTGCTTTAATGGTTTTTTCAAAAGACAGAAGAAACATGTAAATATCATTCTTAACAGTTTTTTCCCCCCTAAAAAGCGTTAAAAATACACAATAAAATTTGGAAATCGCGGCCTGATATATTTATACTTTATGATTTCAAAGTCGTTTAACTACCGGATTGTAGACATCACTACATCGCATCGCATCGTTTGGCTGATAGAGGTTCAACATCACTGTATTACTGATAGTCTGCTTAGTTCTTTACTGACGGGAGTTTTACCTTCCAATCGACGACAAGCTACCCGCTTCCTCACGTAACATCACCCAGTCACCCAGTCTGAAAGTGGCCCGAGGAAAGGCAGTAGCACGCAATTGCCCAGATACCTATCTCGATATTCGATATGGTCACCTATCTGGATACCA
>NW_007421642.1:0-527 GCF_000475195.1 Diaphorina citri
CGTACATTTGTTTACATTACGGATATATTTACACACAATGTGGATTTCAGTGGTGTATCCTACATGAAAGATTCCTCCCCGGGGCGGATTAAGAAAAGGGTTAACCTGAACGGATGTTTGTTCTCGGAACGGCTGGCTTTCTCCTATCCTGTCTCCTGTTTGCCTTCTCTCTTCAATTTAGGGACGATAAGACCTTAGCAGTCAGACCTCTTGAAAAGAAAAAACTAGGGAAACCCAGCTTCCCTTCCTCTTTACGGATTCTTTCTCAACCCTTTTTCCCATATCCAAAATAATACGTGATTCAGTGATTATTCGACCTGGATTCTAAGACCAGCAGCAGATCGACAAACTGTGTTAGGCCTTTAATGCAAGGGTTCCTAAACTTTCTCAAGCCCTGGGTCACCTATGATTTTCTTGATCTCCCACGGACCACTCGGCACTCCCCCCCCCCATTCTCAATGAAAATACAACTTTATTCGCGGTCCGCGGACAACAGATCGGGAATCCCTGCTTTAAAGCTTCCCCTT
>NW_007421643.1:0-527 GCF_000475195.1 Diaphorina citri
GAGATATTGGGAAAATCCTACAATGCTGCAGTGAACACCAAAGTTGTGACATAATAACACAAAGAAACTGCATTTACAATAATAAGAACTGTACCTAACGTAACACGGCCCCTGGGCTACCGGAAATTTTAAACTTTCCTCCTCCCAACAGTATAAGGAAAGTATTGTTTTCGGTCCGATTTTTACTTTTTTAATTTGTTTCATCAAGCGAAATACCCCATTAGCTATTTTTGTTCGGAACTTTAAAAAACGTGTTCTCTGATGGCTTTTAGAAAGGAGTTGGGTTCGAGCAAATACATAAACTATCAAAATGTCAAAACAGCAAACGTGCTATAATCACTGGGTACCTTTGATCTATTGGGATCCTATTCAGTAATATCAGTGTTACAGTAGAGTAAAAGCATATTCAGTAAGAGCAATCACTTTCGCAGAAATCTCGCGACGTCTTTTGACTCACTGGTGTTTTCTGATTGAGTTGATGACTCGAATGACTCATGTCCAACTCTTCTTGTAGGGAGAGAGGAGCG
>NW_007421644.1:0-527 GCF_000475195.1 Diaphorina citri
AAAAAAAAAAAAAAAAAAAAAACAGGGAAAGGACGTTAGATCTTAGTCCCCTCATAATGACCTGGTAATTGTGACGTTATTGTGGGCACAAACATGGCTTTAAGGTAAATGAAATGGATGTTTAACTTGGGCTGGGCTAGGGTCTACAATCTCATGTTGGTACTTATTTTCCACTCAGGTGCTAGGTTAACACAAGAGCAACATAAAGTAACCTGTTGAAATACATATTTGCAATCGAAATACGAGTGGATTTTTTTCTCTCTCTCTCTCATAGCGGGCATTGAACCTTCTGCATGAGGAGAGGAGTTCTCCTCTTATCGATAGTTATCGATAGTCCTCTTAGAGGAGGAGAACTATCGATAGTCAGCGCCATCGATAGTTATCCATAGTTTTTTTCATTACATATTTTTTTCCTTGTTTCTAAAGGTCTTATCCCCCAAAAAGACCTAACCTAACCCAATTTAAAGAAAATTATTAACTGTAGGTACACGTATTAATTTAGGTCACAGGGTTTTATTTCAACTTTT
>NW_007421645.1:0-527 GCF_000475195.1 Diaphorina citri
TAGGTATTTACCGTGTGTGAAGATTGTAGACTTGAAAAAATTCATAACTGGGGAAAAATAAACATGTAACTCGTATCGCTTGCAGACAAAAAAAGATGACATAAGCTCAGATCAGAATGATCAGATGTACATACCTACTGACAGCTACAGGTAAATGTAGGTACAACCTACCAGATGGTAATTCATTGGAAAGTAACGTAATTATCGCATGTTCCGAACACCTCACAACACACAATAAAACAAGTGTGTCGTAACAGTAACACATTAAAATTTATTGTTTAAACACGGAAGACAAAAAAAGATGACATAAGCTCAGATCAGAATGATCAGATCTACATACCTACAGACAGAGAGCTACATGTAAATGTAGGTACAACCTACCAGATGGTAACGTAATTCATTGGAAAGTAACATAAATATCGCATGTTCCGAACACCTCACAACACACAATAAAACAAGTGTGTCGTAACAGTAACACATTAAAATTTATTGTTTAAACACGGAAAAAGTGTAATAATTTGAAAAAA
>NW_007421646.1:0-527 GCF_000475195.1 Diaphorina citri
TGATATATCGCAAGTACATACAAGTAGTACCTACCTATACTTTAACGAGTGCAGTGCTACGAAAAGGAAAATACCTAATATAGGTAATAGGATATAGGTGTCCTTATTATAACCTACTATCCCGAGTAGAGCACAGGACAGAATTAGACGTACTTTCAAGTCTTGATTCCAATTCAATGCTCAAAATCCTCTCTCAATTTGGTAAAGCTAGCCCTGATGGGGTTCATGGGGGATTCAAAAGTCAACAATTAAAATCCTCCTCCTCAAACCAGACCTGAGGACCATTGAAGTTGAACATTCAAACCAGCCCTGAGGTCCATTGAAGTTGAACATTCAAACCAGCCCTGAGGTCCATTGAAGTTGAACAATATTGAATGGAAATTTAGTGCGAGCGACAATCGACAATCTTATTCTGAGTAACCTACTTGAGAAAGAGAAGGAGAGAAAGTAGAAAAGAAAAATACATTTATTGCAAATTGCACAAAGTCTTAAGGACAAAGGAAAGTAAGGAGAGAGGAAGAGGTGGA
>NW_007421647.1:0-527 GCF_000475195.1 Diaphorina citri
GGTGTGTTTTGGGCAAAATAAAATTCGTCATTAAAGATTCAAAAGTTAATTTGCTTAAAACCTTCTCGAACCCTAGCTCCGTTGGAAGAGATAAAAACACACATAATGTGTAGCTTCACATGAGAGGTAACTAAAGTCATGAACAGGAGCGCACATTTCGTTCTCTATTTCAGTGTTTCTTAATTGGTGTTCCGCGGAACCTAGGGGTTCCGCGAGCTGACGGCAGGGGTTCCGCGAGATATTTTGGAAAAATCATACACTAGATAAAATGCAGTTTCAAAACGACCATCTTAGACTAGGTATTCCGCGAGATATTTTGGAAAAATCATACACTAGATAAAATGCAGTTTCAAACGGTATTTTTGCATGCAAAAAAGCATGCAGAAATACCACTCTTCCCATAGTAATAAATAAAAATAAAATGTTGTTATAAAAAAACTTGTTGTACCTATTTTTATAATAAGGGGGGTGGGGGGTGCAATCTTGAAAGTTCAGGGTTCCGCAAAGATGTTCACCTTTTGAAAAGG
>NW_007421648.1:0-527 GCF_000475195.1 Diaphorina citri
CCGGTGTATGGCAGATACAAAAAGATGTCTTTTCTTTACTCTGCCAACACCATTCGGCGAAAGCTAAAGCCGCTACAAGCTAACTAGACTGGGTTCAGGAAAAAGTATTGACTTGTAACTTGAAACTTGGTTCAATTTTGATACTTACAGCAGGCGGGTTGGAATTATTGGAGAGAACAATCATTTTCTGTCCTGTCTGTACAGGGGGATTTTGTCCCCCCAACTTAACAACCTGAGCAGGACTCGAACCCATCTGTAGAGGCTGATTACTCGTCTGTAAATAGAAAAGATGAAAAGTAAATAATAATAACAATAACTAAGTTACTTAAGAGGGAGCAGTAACGGAGGTTTCATCATCCCGAAATCGAAGAGATAAGCAAGACAGGATAGGAGAAAGCCAGCCGTTCCGCTAACAAACCTTATCCGTTTAGGATAAAGTTCGACCTGGGTGGGATTCGAAGCCGCGGTCTAACTCTTACTACCCTCCAAGCTAACAAGGCTAGCCAGAAATTTAGAAGTTAAAAAAA
>NW_007421649.1:0-527 GCF_000475195.1 Diaphorina citri
GTCCATAAATGCTGTAAGTGTGTAGGTAAGTAAAGTCCATATTTATAATAACATGGAGTCATAGAGTAAGCTAAGCTTGTAAGTACATTATCACACGCTACGAGTATGTACATAAGTACTTTGGATGGAATGATTTTCAGTACACAGAAGTTCTCGGAAAGATACCTATCTTCCCTTTGGCAATATCCGCCATGTGAGGCACTGTCTTATTCGAAAACTAAGTTGGTACCTAGTTACCTCCTAGATAAAAAAAAAAATAATAATAATAATACTTATTTTAACAGAAATTAACTTTCTATTGTTCTGATACCTACCAACAAATACTTGGGTAAGTGTTGCAATAGAGGCTAAAAGGCTAAGCAGAACAATGTACCATCTTGTATTCTGCATGGAACTCAGAACCCGGATATTAGCCTTCTCAGAAAGGCTACCCAGCCTAGTAAAACACAGTTGCCCTTTCCCTTTCACCACTCACACCTTCCCTTAACAAGAACGGTAATTATATTGTTTATTTAATTAGGCACTTA
>NW_007421650.1:0-527 GCF_000475195.1 Diaphorina citri
CTTTTTGGGGGTTTTCGGTGTAATTTAACAATATCTCGGGAACGGTATAAGCTAGAGACTTGAAATTTGGTATGTAGTATGTAGTTCACAAATGTGACAAGGATGCAACACAAAACGTTTGGTTGAGATGGTTTCTGCGCTTGGCGGGTTTCGACCGCTTTTTGGCGGTTTTCAGCTATACTGACTAAACGGTTAGAGATATTGTAAATGTTACAACAGAACACCCAAATAAGCACCATTCAATAGGATAAGGGAAGTCGTGTGATGTTCACACCAGATTTTTTTGAGCTAGTTCTATTGATTGCTAAACTACCAATGTAGATGTCAAATGTGACAAGGATGCGACACGAAACTTTTGGTTAAGATCGGTGCAACGATTGGCGGCATTTTACCGCTTTTTGGCGGTTTTCGGTGTAATTTAACAATATCTCAGGTACGGTATAAGCTAAAGACTTGAAATTTGGTATGTAGTATGTAGTTCACAAATGTGACAAGGATGCAACACAAAACGTTTGGTTGAGATGGTT
>NW_007421651.1:0-527 GCF_000475195.1 Diaphorina citri
CTTGTCAACGCCACGAGTTAGTAGACCAAGGTCTTAAAATTGAAGACGTGCTATGTAACAACCCAAGATTGTCACTATGGTCTGTCTTAGAGAACAAAACATGAATACGATATTCTGTATGATCTACACATACCAATGATTAAATCTATTTCCAGCCTAGTTATCTTTGAGAGTAGTCTGTCTTGTCTTGTCTTGTCTTGAAAGCGTTAGGTCGCTGGTTCGATTCCTGCCCAGGGCGAAGTTTGCCCTAAACCAATAAAAGGCTTGTTCTTGGACTTCTCGGAACGGCTGACTTTCTCTTACCTTGTCTTCCTTCTCTCTTCGCTTTCGAGAAGATATGACCTCAGCAGGTACAGTTCCCTCATCAAAGCCCTTCAAAAAAGAGGGGGGGGGGAAATATTTCATGCATACCTATTTAGTTACGTTTAGTTCTTCGCACGTTACAAATTGGTAAATTTCGCTAACTCAGATAACTTTTACGTGGGTAAGAGTACCTACAACCCCCACGTATACTCGTATGTTAGGTA
>NW_007421652.1:0-527 GCF_000475195.1 Diaphorina citri
TCTCTAGCTCTTATCAGTTTTCTAGTATAATGGTGCGCACCATTACCCGCTGCGCACCATTACCCTGCTCTCCCCTAAATTGAGCGTTTTGACCTTCTTTTTTGCATATCATTCAGTAAGTAAATAAACTTTATACAAAAGAAGATCTGATTTACCTGGATAATAGATATACCTGTGGCTACATTCTATCTTGTAGAACTTCTCATTATTTTACTTCGTCAGAAAATGTCAACTTTCATACTGACCTGTTAATAAATCTATTGTAGGTATACGTGAGTCAGTAAGTAATTTCTATCCTACCTCGATATAGATAAATAGATATCTGGTTTCTGACTTTGATTGAAACAAGGAGCTTAGGTACCTATAGCCACGTGCTTCATTAGTTCTTCGTTCCTACCCTTCTACCTTGTCGTAAAGGAAACAAGAAGGGGGAAATGAGGTTAAAACCAAAGTTTTCTTTCTGTTTTCAAATTTAACCCGAAAATTTCTCTAACAATACCTACAGGCGTCCAAATAATTCAGACGGC
>NW_007421654.1:0-527 GCF_000475195.1 Diaphorina citri
TTTATTTCATTCCTTAATTCCCAGCCGTTTCTGAGATATAAGCGTGGTTCGCAAATCACGAACCACCCTGTATATTAAATCAACAACACCTAGAATACCTACAATATTTGCAAAATTTTGTACATTTTGGAATCAATGGACTGAGATTCTTCCATCTAAAGTTCGTTTGCTAATATTGATGTGGTTCCTTGACCTAAATATAAGGTTTCTTGAAATCCGCAATTCCAAATGAATAGAATGTTTTCTATGAGCAACATAATATGGATCAACACAATGGCACAAAATATGAACGACACTGACCTCACCAAAAGAAAATGTATAAAGTCTTTCATGCATCGAAATGGCCCACAGGTAGTTTGTAGATTGTTTTATTATGGGCGCTGGTCTGCTAGTTAATGGTTCTAGCAGGAGCTATAAACACTGAGAATGCCTCAATGTAAACAATGGAAGTATTGTGTCTGGCAATATAAGTAATGCTGTCATGGCTTGCTAGATTCCCTGTTCCTACTGCGATGGTTTACATACAA
>NW_007421655.1:0-527 GCF_000475195.1 Diaphorina citri
CTATGGGACCTAGCCAAACTAGAAGGTAACTATGGGACCTAGCCAAACTAGAAGGTAACTATGGGACCTAGCCACACTTGAAGGTAACTATGGGACCTAGCCAAACTAGAAGGTAACTATGGGACCTAGTCAAACTAGAAGGTATTTATGGGACCTAGCCAAACTAGAAGGTAACTATGGGACCTAGCCAAACTAGAAGGTAACTATGGGACCTAGCCAAACTAGAAGGTAACTATGGGACCTAGCCAAACTAGAAGGTAACTATGGGACCTAGCCACACTAGAAGGTAACTATGGGACCTAGCCAAACTAGAAGGTAACTATGGGACCTAGTCAAACTAGAAGGTATTTATGGGACCTAGCCAAACTAGAAGGTAACTATGGGACCTAGCCAAACTAGATGGTATCTATGGGACCTAGGCAAACTAGAAGGTAACTATGGGACCTAGTCAAACTAGAAGGTAACTATGGGACCTAGCCAAACTAGAAGGTAACTATGGGACCTAGCCACACTAGAAGGTAACTATG
>NW_007421656.1:0-527 GCF_000475195.1 Diaphorina citri
GTGTCCTTTGCCGCCCTTTGTCGCCCCCTAACGCTATTCGCCTCTTTTTTTTACTTGAGTGGAAAACCGGGAAAAGTCAGGGAATTTGAAGATTCCTCTAAAACTAAAAAGCCAAAAAAAAAGGTCCATTAACAATGTATGCAACCTTGAAGGGGCTACTCATAAAGTCTCGATGAAATTTCGCCTGCGGCGCTAAAGATTCCATTTCTGACAAGTTAAATTCTCTCACTATTCGAGACCAAAAATTTCAAAAAATTCGCCTGCGGCGCGCGTTATTCTTTCACCTCTTTTCATATCAAATTTGAATTTGGACAAATTAATGTGTAAAGATATCACCCACCCGCCTTCTAGAAAAAAAAATGGTTAGGTCATATTTCAGCAGGCTAACTTGATTTTTCGAAATTTTCGCCTGCGGTGCAGTTCACTTAGAGTAAATCCCTAATAGGGGATCGAAGCCCCGAGATCAGTGAAAAAGGGTTGAAAGAAGTGAAATAAATCGGGTCCATTATTTTCAGCGGGGGGGTAGG
>NW_007421657.1:0-527 GCF_000475195.1 Diaphorina citri
CCCTATATTAACCCTAACCTATCCCGCAACCTTGCACTCCTACAACCCTATATTAACCCTAACCTATCCCGCAACCTTACACTCCTACAACCCTATATTAACCCTAACCTATCCCGCAACCTTGCACTCCTACAACCCTATATTAACCCTAACCTATCCCGCAACCTTGTTAACACTCCCTCCTCCCCATCATTCTGATACTTTTCCATAAAATTGATTAAAAACTTGCTGTTTCTTGCTGATCGTGTTGTGTAGATTTCCCCGGGCTACTGTGGAGTAGGTACCTATATTTTGTTGTTTTGTACTCTATATTTTGTTCTTTGTAGGTACCTAGGTATGTATTTAGGTATTTTGTATACTACATTTTGTTGTAGGTATGTGTAAATACTTAGCTAGATTCATTAATTATTTGTACCTATCACTATATTTTGTAAGTATATGTATATATATATTATTTTTTCTGAAAATTTTTATGACTTGACTACTTCTTGGTCTCGAACCACGAACCTTCAGGTTCTCAGCCTACC
>NW_007421658.1:0-527 GCF_000475195.1 Diaphorina citri
CTCTGTGCTTTTTGCATAAATTTTCAGGCGTTTGGATGTGCTGAAAATGTGTTGCTGATTGCGTTTTCACAGTTCGAATTTTCGAAAGCGTTTTATTCTTACGTAATCTGTAGATTCGACCTATTGGTACCTACGAGGTATTTTGGCAACATTTCACCAAAATCGGACAAACTGTTCCGACGTTACCTACTTTTAAAAGACGTTGGATGCAGGGAACTAACTAACTGCTATCGTCTTTAGTCCCGAAAGTAGAGCCCGAAAATCAAGGAAGACGGGATAGGAGAAAGCCAGCCGATCCGAGAACGATTCTCACCTATTTAGGATAAAATTCGCCAAAGGCCGGAATCGAACCCGCAACCTAGCACTTACAAGGTAGTCGCGGTACCCACCAAACTGGCCAGAAGTTACCAACCTATGGAAAAAAAAAAAAAAAATTTATTTTTGTTTGTTTTGTAATTCGCTTGTTTGTAATATCTAATTTAAATGAAAAGTATAATATAAACGTGCAAACTAGAGATAAAAAGTAA
>NW_007421659.1:0-527 GCF_000475195.1 Diaphorina citri
GATTTAGAACCTGCGGCTATATCTCCTACAATGGGGTCAATGGGCATATGTCTCCTACTTTGGGGATAGTTTACACCGTACAGCATTTGCAGAACGGAGTCCAAAATTTAGATGATGCTTTTCCCCTAAATGATTGTTTCACAAAGGGGGTTTTTTTCTTCTTTTAATTCAGAAATCTGACTAGGGGAACAAAAGAGGCAGTTTCAACTAACACCAATTTGAAACTTGAGATACTACGAACTAAAGTTAGACAGAACTCAGACAAAGGTTAACACCTCCTAGGACTAGCACTACTAGCATTATTATTAGGAAATCAGCAATATATCCCTACAGTTGGATAACCTAATTGAAGGTACTCCTGATAGTCTATTGTATCTTGCAAAATAATCGGTTATAATATAATCGATTCTGCCACATTAGAGTTAGAACCAAGGCGAAACCTAAATTTAAGACCATGATTCCAGACACGGTTGGGGTCAAAGTTCTAGGAATTGTAAGTCTTCAATAGATAATTAGGGTGCCAAAAT
>NW_007421660.1:0-527 GCF_000475195.1 Diaphorina citri
ATGGTACATATTCAGTACTTGTTGGTACATATTCCATTTTCTCACTCTTATTCGTACTAGTCGGTACATATTCTAAACTATCTTTATTTGTACTAGAAAGTACTTTTCCACCAGTACTAGATGGTACATGATCTAAGTCTTCATCTTGTTTGGTACTAGAAAGTACATTTCCAATAGTACAAGAAGGTACATATTCAGTACTTGAAGGTACATACTTCAGTTCAATTGTGTCATCTTTATTAGTACTTTCTGGTACATATTCCGTACTTGATGGTACATACTTCAATTCCATTTCGTCTTTTTGTGTACTTTCTGGTACATATTCTGTACTTGATGGTACATACTTCAATTCCATTTCGTCTTTTTGTGTACTTTCTGGTACATATTCTGTACTTGATGGTACATACTTCAATTCCATTTCTTCTTTTTTCGTACTAGTCGGTACATAGTCAACATCCATTTTGGTCACAGTTGGTACATATTCCGTACTTTCGTCTTTTGTACTCGTTGGTACATAGGCTAATTCG
>NW_007421661.1:0-527 GCF_000475195.1 Diaphorina citri
TATACCTTTTTTTTTTTTTACTATCGTAATAATAAAGAAGGACGGGCTAAAAACCCATATTTCCCCTAATCTTTTCCACCATGGACTGTTCACAATGTTAGGCATATATACTTATAGCATAAATGTCATTGATAGAAACATGAACATTTACCGCAGTGCTTAAAAACCTCTCAATGCACTCAATGGCTCCCAAACTCGATAGATGCAGGGGCTTTCAAACTCGATCGATCAAGGGGCTCCCAAAGTTTCAGCGTTTAAACTCGTTCAATTTAGCCTGGAGGGTAGCAAGCCTGAATTTTAAACGCTAGGTCGCAGGTTCAATGCCCGTCTCCCGGATTGTATCCTATCCTAAACAGATAAGGTTCGTTTTTGAACGGCTGGCATTCTTCTATCATCCTGTCCTCCTTCCCTCGTCGATTTCAGGACGATAGGGCCTCAGAACTCTCAGCAGTTATATTTAATTCTATCAAACCTCTTGAGAATTAAAAAAAAAAAAAAAAAAAAAAAAAAAAAAAAAAAAAAAAAAA
>NW_007421662.1:0-527 GCF_000475195.1 Diaphorina citri
CAAAACCAAATGTCAGCCCAAAGCAATCACCCTTCTTAGGTCTGATTGAGAGGCTGATGAAAAACGCCGACGCCGTCTCTACAAGGATTAGGTACTCCCGGGTTAAAGGCCAGGTGAGCTTCGGAAATCAAGAGAATTTTAAGAAAACTGTAATTCTGTCACATCCACTAAACAGGGATTCTGTTACATCCACTAAACAGGGATTCTGTCACATCCACTAAACAGGGATTCTGTTACATCCACTAAACAGGGATTCTGTTAGGTACATCCACTAAACAGGGATTCTGTCACATCCACTAAACAGGGATTCTGTCACATCCACTAAACAGGGATTCTGTCACATCCACCAATAAAAAAAAAAGAAAAAACAATCGGAACATATGTGGAGAGGAAAGATCTTCAGTCTTCAGTCCGCGTTCTCTCAGACAGTCTGACAGACCCTGAGATATAGTGGCCGGCCTAAGAAGATAACTAGATACTTGTTTAGGCCTAGTTCTAGTTCTTGAGGATTTATTAGAGCACATAAT
>NW_007421663.1:0-527 GCF_000475195.1 Diaphorina citri
TCATTTCCTCTGCCTTGATGATAGTAGATCTATGAGTGATTGTACTTCTTTGTTGAGTAGGTACCTATTTCATTGAACGATATTCCATCTAGGATGTAGGATGACTGCAAATTTAAAATGACCTTATAACTTTATCAAGCTTGTCGGGAGGCGCGCAAATGTCCTGAGTTAGAAGCGCCACCCGGCCTATATTAACACGAAACAGATTTTCATGATCTTTTTTTACCGACAGGTAAGGTTGAAACTTTAATCGCATGTATCATTTCCGATATCTCCCACAGTGAAAACAGGTGATAGAAAAGAGAAAAATAGGGGAGCAATGCAAAACAGTTGTGTTTCTCCATTCCATTATCTGAATACCTCTATAGATAATATTATCAATGATGTATGTAGGTATCTGCAGACATCTTTTAGACAGGATATTATCTCAATTCCTCCACTTGTTCGCTTGTCCCCAAAGCTCCCTATCAAGTCCACAATGTGTTTCTTACTATTACTACTCATGAGGGCTCTGTCTTAAATTGTTC
>NW_007421664.1:0-527 GCF_000475195.1 Diaphorina citri
AGTGACTAGAAGAAATAGTTAAAAATAGAGGAGAGAAGAAAGGAGAGTGGAAGGAAAGAGAAAATGCGAAAGAGGGAATAATTTTGAAGAGGGAAAGGGGGAAAATAGTAAAGAGAGGAGGAAAAAATGCTAAAAACAGGAAAGTAAGCCGCTAAAGGGAGAGAAAGAAAAAGAGGGGGAAAAGGGAATTTAAAGAAGGATAACGGGAGAAGGGAGATGAAAAAAGAGAGAGAAAGGGGGATAAATAAGGGAAAGGAGGAGGGATGGTAAGGAAAGGGGGAATTGAAATGAAGAACAGCATTTGAAGAGAAATGAAAAGCGAAGTCCACGAGAGAAAAGTCAACAATGTTTTGACCTTCATGTTCATGTCATCCCCTAATGCTTTTCTGCTGACTGATATTAATAAATTATATTTTCAGCACAGTCTGAGATTGAATTGATCGTGTCTGTGAGGTCAAATCGTGACCTGGGAACAGGAAAAGAAAAAAAAATATAGAGGTCGACTGTTAGTTCAGCTCTTTTTTTTG
>NW_007421665.1:0-527 GCF_000475195.1 Diaphorina citri
GAGGGGATGCGAAATGATGATTGTTGTTCTATTACCTTGATAAGATGATAAGGTGAAATGCACATAATACGAGTATGTCATGTCCTCAATTGTATAATGAATCTATCTTGAACATTTTTTCCAGATCTTTCATTATCACAACAATGTGGTGTGAACATCACACGACTTTCCTTATCCTATTGAATGATGCTTATTTGAGTGTTCTTTTACCCTAACTTTTACAATATCTCGCCTCGGTGGTGTAGTGGTCAAGGCGCTCGCCTGGTAAACAGGAGGGCGTGGGTTCAATCCCAGCCGAGGTATGGAATTTTATCCTCATATAATTTGAGAATTTGACCACTTTTCTTCGAAATATCTCGTTATCAATTAAATAGCTATTTTTTCGCAAATTTTAATCAGTGTAACCTATAGTTCGGATTTTTTGTGTTTTTTTCGTACAACTCGCTTAATTTTCTAACGTTCCTTTATATTTTTTATATTTAATTAAAAAACAATTTACAATTGTGATTTTATTGTCTCTTTCTAAA
>NW_007421666.1:0-527 GCF_000475195.1 Diaphorina citri
TCTTCACAGTTTGATACAGAACTTGTGACTACAAATGTGTCAAACCAGTTAGACAACCACTAGTCTGTATTTCACAGGTCTACTCTGCAATCTCATGTCGAAAGGCTCTTTGGAAATGTGCAAATGCAGGTACGTGAAAAGCATCTAAAACTGGCTCAGCATAAAGTCAATAAGAGACTCTGTGTGTATTATCTGACCCTAAATTATTTTTTCTAACCCAAACTTTGGGCAGCTCATCAATAAAGTTTTATTGATTGTTTCTCTCTACCTTATTCAAATTTCCTGGACAATAATGAGTCCAATTAGTTCAAAGAATCTCTTACTGGTATACGGTAATTTAAAGTTGGCATTTTTTACTGTATTGTCCGCATATCAAGTATGTACAATATTGTAATTATTCGGTGGAATTATTCGATTTGACCGATGACATTATCAGGAGTGATTTTAAATTGAACCTAACGTACAGAAAGAAATCTTTTTTTCGTGGCGTGGGCGTGGGTACGTTTTCTTTGTGCGTAATAACCAAA
>NW_007421667.1:0-527 GCF_000475195.1 Diaphorina citri
CGAAATGAAAGCACAAACATTTATCAGGATGAGTGATGGTGTAGAACTTATAGCCAAAGAAATGAACGAGGGAGAGAGAGGGGAAGAGGAAAAGACAGGCAGAAAGAAAGAGAGAGAGAGAAAGAGAGAGGAAAGACAGGCAGAAAGAGAGAAAGAGAGGAGAGATAGGCGAAAAAAGCTGTAAGGAGAAAGAGGCGGAGGGATAGGAGGAGAGAATGAAAGAGAGAGGAAGGGAAGAGATAGACTGAGAGAGAGAGAGAGAGAGAGAGAGAGAGAGAGAGAGAGAGAGAGAGAGAGGGAGAGAGAGGAAAGACAGGCAGAAAGAGAGGAGAGAGTTGCGAAAAAAAGCTGTAAGGGGAAAGAAAGGCAGAAAGAAATGGAGGCGATAGAAAAAGAGAGAGAAAGAAAGAGAGAGGAAAGGAGAGACAGGCAGAAATAGGAAGACCAGAGGAAGAACGAAGGAAAGGAATAACAGAGGATGTGAAGGATAAAATAGAAACAGTAGACGAAGAGAGAGAGAGAGAGAG
>NW_007421668.1:0-527 GCF_000475195.1 Diaphorina citri
TCCTCACTCTGTTATAACAGTAACTAGCGTCTGGATCTGTTTGTCTATGAATGCTGTGCGGTTTATGGAGACTGGAGTCGTTACTACCATTCAAACTTTCATAAGGATCAATCCTACTATGCTATCACGTATGCAGGGCTGATTTGATAGGTAACTCTTTGATCGTTAATTGATTTGTCTGTTTGTTTTGATAAAATGTTTGATTTTTTCGGCGTATTTCGATTTTTTATAATTGTGCGTCTAAGGCAAATGTAATTTAGCCTTATTAAACATATGTACTTACGGGGTGGGGGAATGCCAAAAGTCAAGTCTGAAATCTACTTTGTCTAAATAAATTCAGTTTAAGTTTCGTATAAGAACAACCCGACCTTTAGGGATATTAGTCCCTACCTCTCCCTACACACCTAAGCCTCAGGGTGGGCTTTTTGATGTGTATACGATGAACTTAAGTTTAACTCTTGGATTAAGCAATCTGATGTTTTTACATCAGACTCCTCGTGATGTTTTTACAACCGTGCCTGAAATGA
>NW_007421669.1:0-527 GCF_000475195.1 Diaphorina citri
GTGAAAGCTCCTTTTTGTGTTTAACCTAACCCTACAATAACACTGATCACTGCTCATTTGTGAAAGCTCCTTTTTGTGCTTAACCTTAAAACGGGTCACTGCTCATTTGTGAAAGCTCTTTTTTGTGTTTAACCTTAAAACGGGTCACTGCTCATTTGTGACAGTAATTTTCATTGTAGTGGCCAGTGGCGTCTGATTTTCCAAATATCTCAATAATCCTAAAATACCCAATGTTTACCTACCATGGTGGCACCGGTCGCTATGCCAGGGTGTCTACCAAAATGGAAAAATAAAATTCCCTGACTTTTATCGGTTTTCCAGTCTATTTTTTCCAAATTTCCCGTCTACTTTTTCAAGATTTTCCACCCTATTCCCACTGCGTCACAACAGATTTTTTTTTTTTTTTCTCCAAGTAATGTTCCCATCAAGCCTGTTCAACATTAATTCTACAATCTTTTTTCATCCCACTAGGGTAAGGGCTTAAGTCCTCCATTTGCACATGAAATAACTGCGCCGCATTTTTTTTT
>NW_007421671.1:0-527 GCF_000475195.1 Diaphorina citri
TAATAATAATAATAATAATAATAATAATTGGTCAATATTTCACGTCAGTTCATATGCTATTCACAAAGTTACTGAGTCCTCCATGAAGATGATGTTACCTATATTAGTGAATTTAGGTACCAATTTTTGTCCACATTTTCTCATCTTCTGATACACCTTGTAGATATATTTCCATTCCCTATTCAAGCCCCCTACAATACAGTAAGGTTTAAATGGAAGGTTTATATTATATTTTCTATAATACAGTATAATAGTGTACCAATTTATATTATATTTTCTATAATACAGTATAATAGTGTACCAACAGACCAACATAGACGTATACCTACATAATAAGATAAGTGTTTGTTCTTTAAGCCAGCCCAATTAGCTTGTTTGGTAGCGGGGCGGAATTTATTTTGACGGGATAAGGTTCGTTCTCGGAACGGCTGGCTTTTTCCTATATTGTTTTCATTTTCTGTTCAATTTCGGGACGATAAGACCTTAGCAGTTACCGTTCCCTCTATCAAACCTCTTTAAAAAAAAAA
>NW_007421672.1:0-527 GCF_000475195.1 Diaphorina citri
AACATTGGTGCTTTGGTTTTGTGTACAAATATCTATGAACAATACCTAGTTATTCTAGTACCGGAGTTACCAAGTGTGCCGGGAGGCGCGCAAATGTCGAGTTCGAAGCGCCTACCAGCCTATAAGTATTAACAAGAGACAGAGTTTCATGGTTTTTCGGCATTTTCATCCATATGAACATCAGTGCCTTGGTTTTGGTTGCAAATATGTACGAACAATATCTATTTTAACAAGAAACAGAGTTTCATGGTTTTTCGGCATTTTCATCCATATGAACATCAGTGCCTTGGTTTTGGTTGCAAATATGTACGAACAATATCTATTGCCTGGGAACCTGGGTTATCAATATGAAATATGAATATTGGTGCCTTGGACTCTTGGTCTTCTTCTTTTTCTTCGTTTTTTCCCGTGTACACACCGGGTCGGCGTTTTTCATCAGCCTCTCAATTAGCCCTAACTAGGGTGACTGCTTTGGGCTGACATTTGGTTTTGGCTACAGATTTCACAAGTGGATGCCCTTGGCATTC
>NW_007421673.1:0-527 GCF_000475195.1 Diaphorina citri
TACATTGCCGCCGGATATCTAATTATCCTGATCACGTCCTTTTGTTTCAAATGGAGGAATATACAATCCTCCTACCTTTTGAGCGCGGGGAGCTTGGTGCATCGCACATTGCTTGCGCTGTTTTCATTTACTTCGTAGATTCTTGGAAGCTTGACCCATCCTTTAGAGCTGTTTGCCCCTACACCTAAACCTCTGAGTGGGCTTTTTGTGTATGGAGTTACTTGATCCTCAGCTATTTTAATTTTCTCGTTCTGCCTCTCCCTCCCTTCTATCTCTTTCTTTATTTCTCCCTCTTCTCATTTTCTTTCGACTCCCTTTTCGGTATTACCTACCCTGTTGTGACTATGAGTGTGTAGCTGTGTAGGTACTTCCTCAATTAAAAATCCTGGTATTTTTTTCGTCGAATTTTTCAATTATTTAGGTATTCCTTGAATTTCATCCCCGCCCCCCTTGGCTTATCCACCGAGCTCTCTCCCTCTTTTCCTCCCCTCCTCAATTTCCCTTCCTACCCCTCTTCACCCGTCCTC
>NW_007421674.1:0-527 GCF_000475195.1 Diaphorina citri
TACTAATTTAATATTAGAAGGGAAATGCAAGCAGTATACAATTCAAAAAACATGGATAGAGGTAGGTGAGAGAGAGAGGAAGGGAGAGAGAGGGAGGGAGAGAGAGAGAGAGAGAAAGAGAGAGAGAGTAAGTACATATTTTAATGTATGCTCTTCTTGACTTAGTAAAATAAGAGTAAGAGATAATAAGTGAGAGAGTGAGAGAGAAAGAAGTGAAAGGGGGGAGAGAGGAGGAGAGGAAATGAAGTATCACACAAGTAGAAGAGGAGAAAGAGAGAGAGAGAGAGAGAGAGATTCGAACTTTAGGATACCTATACAGTTCGGCCCGGGCAGGAATCGAACCCGTGACCTATCGCTTACAAGGCACCGTTCACGCTTCTCTTCCCTTCAAATCTATTCTTATCTATTTTGTAGTTCTATTCTATTCTATTCTACACCGGATACCTAGCTACATAGGTATTTTTACCCAACCAACATACTACTTCTTCTCTAAAAACTGAAACTAGAAAAAAAAAAAAAAAAAAAAA
>NW_007421675.1:0-527 GCF_000475195.1 Diaphorina citri
TTGAGATAAAAGTTATTAGGGGGACATGAGGCGCTGGTTCTCTGGAGTTACAAATTTCTGTGGACACAACTTTCTATACATACAGGGGGATTCAGAGAGAATAGCACAGGAACTGAAAGAATTGAAGGCCAGTTGGTATACAAGAAAGGTATTTTGAAAGGGCTTTTGATGAACCACCTGTATATTCCACAGGTTTGTAATGGAAAACATTTCTTGTGAAAAAATCAAGTCCCTTTCAAATTTCAAGTAGGTACCTATTTAAATCAAAATCTCTTTAGCTGTGAATCAAAACTAAATATCTGTGGCAGAAATCCTATGGATATGTACTTAGGTACCTAGTGTAAAAATTGACAAAATATTAAAACCTCGAATATACAGGATGTGTTCTCACTTAGAACTAAGAAACACCCTGTAGGAAACCAACTTGAAAACAGAAAACAGGAAACCATCATGTTTTCTTTGTCAATGTCTTCAGAAGTCACAGTTTTTGCGCAACCCCCCTGTATATTTTCATCTAAGAAAATGAA
>NW_007421676.1:0-527 GCF_000475195.1 Diaphorina citri
AAAAAAGTTATAAATTATTCACTGTATATGTGCTCGGCATGTGTGTAGAGGAAAAGTTCAAATGCCTACATAGATGCTTTATACATGGATTACCTGACATAATCCCTAATCCTTAACTTGTCACAAAGGCACAGAAGATAAGAACATTGTTATCATCTTTCCCTTTTAAATCCCTCCTCAAGTGAAGAAGGCGAAAAAGAAAATTTTAAAATATGATTTTTTTAGAACCGGTTCCATACAGGTCTATTTCGGGATTTCGCAAGAGAAAAAGGGCGTTTCACTCAAAAAGGGCCCAAGCCGGGGCTATTTTTATTTTAAACTCTTCAATTAGGTAGATTAGTTGAAATCCAATTTTCCGTCAAGCGTATATCAAATCCTTTAATTTTCACATTCACACGTCCACAACCATTTTTCACAATTAAAAAAAGGAAAGTAAAAATGACTGATGGTCTTGAAATAACACCCGAGCAATTATTTTAAACATAACAATACAATTATATCAAGGAATTATATTTATCTCCTTATGA
>NW_007421677.1:0-527 GCF_000475195.1 Diaphorina citri
TCTGAGGGGGCGGACAGGGGAAATATCACGGAACTTCTCTATAGGGGGACGAATAGGGGAGACGTCACGACTCCTGAAAGAAAAAAAAAAATGTAAAAATGTAGCGCTCCGCCCCGCCAAGTCAAGACAGTTTGACCGCGCTACTAGAGATTTTATACGGCACAGAGAAAGTATTTTATAAACATTACCTACTGAAATAATGGTGAGAAGAGAAAACAGTGATTTTTTCAGAATCAATAGTGCATGGAAGGTAGCACGTCTGCCTTGTGCCCGCCACGCCACTCACACTCAGAATGGGTCTATCAGACAGTCGGAATTTGTGTGGCGGAAAAAGCTTGAGACCAATGTCTGTCTGGCCGTCTGATAGACATATGTAAATATGTAAATGTAAATGCAGTTTCTTTGTGTTATTATGTCACAACTTTGCTGCTCACTGCAGCATTGTAGGATTTTTCCCAATATCTGAATAATCCTAAAATCCAATGTTTACCTACCATGCTGGCACCGGTCGCTATGCGCATTTATAT
>NW_007421678.1:0-527 GCF_000475195.1 Diaphorina citri
TCTCTCAGGTAGGTATATCTTGTTTCATCCACCCATCTTTATAATTTTTCTTACACGTGCCTTGTTTTGTTTGGTCCTTTCTTCACTCTCCCTTCCTTCTATCTTTACTTGTAAATACCGCATGTTTTACGGTATCACTCAAATTTCCCTAGAAAATCCGAGTTTTCTTTTCAATTTCTTCAGAATTTGAAGATGATGATAAAGATATACGTAAACTGACAATAATTGCTCATTCAAGATGACTAGACCTTAGGATTTTCAAATCAGTACAGAGTTCACCGTGCGGTTTTCCGTTCACGAGGCCAAAACACTGCGAAACCAAAAACTAATCAATTTGGCGAAAAAACAATTTCCACTTTCGCGTTCGCTTTTTATTTATTTTCATTGTACGAAAAAAAAGTAAATTGAATTTTTATTGGATTTATTGCTCTGGCAAAGGTCCGTTATACATGACGTCTCTAATAGGAGAGGAAAGGCATTCGACCATTCAGCATTCTGACCCTTTCCAGTGAATTGAAAATTATTGG
>NW_007421679.1:0-527 GCF_000475195.1 Diaphorina citri
CTCGTGTACTCCAGAGACTGTGCAATCTCAACACAAAGAGACTGCGGTACAAAAATGTAAATTATAGTCTCTTTTTTTTGCCACTGAGAATAAGTTGTAGTAAGAGAGACATTGGTTTGGTTTTTCTCTTTATCTCTCTCTGCCCTTTTGCTTTCTCTATCCTCTCTCTCTCTCTCTCTCTCCATTGATCCCTAATTTGCTCAAAATTCCTTACGTTTGCAATTTGTTCTCTATCTCTACCCTAATAAAGTGTATTTTCCTAGTTTCTTCTCCCACTTCTTGCACTTTTTTTTTGCTTAGTTTCATTTAGCTTTCCCCTCAACAAAGTGCACTAGTTAGATAGGAGAAAAGTTGTATTATTATCATTTCTGAATTTCCCCTCTTCTGAAGCATTTGTTGACATGATTAAAAAATATTTGTTAACCAAAAGGAAAATAGAACACTCATGTAGCCATCTCTCCAATAAGTTATATTTAAAAATAACAAAGATAATATCATCACTCATCATATTCAAATTGTTTTTTTTT
>NW_007421681.1:0-527 GCF_000475195.1 Diaphorina citri
TATCGGTAGGTATTCGGTTCAGTACTCATCACATCCTATTACGCTGATCGACGAAAAAAATTCCATCAAATCAACAAATATCTCCATCAAAATCAACGACAAAGCAAACGTTCCGCGGAAACCAGTCCCCAAAAATGTCAGAAAGAATCCTACGTAAAATAATAACAGCGAAGAAACTCAATCTCCAACTATTCACAGACCAACGACCCAGCGCGAAATGGACCACTTGTCAAAATTAAACAAATATTTCGCCAAAGAGATGAAAAAACAAGTGGAAAAAAATCACAACATGGTCCGTAAAGACATCTGAGTACCACATAAAAAAAAAGTTGTTAATTTTCCACCTGAATGAACCAAAATCAACATCAGCGCCCACAAAAAGTTTTTTCTAAAAAGATTGTACCTCGGGACCGCTTTGCAAAAATACTTCAAGGCACATTCTTTTACATCCATGCCTATTTAAGAACGGAAAAGATTGGTTAGAAAATTTCCGTCCTGGCCGGGATTCGAACCCAGCACCTCCAGAT
>NW_007421682.1:0-527 GCF_000475195.1 Diaphorina citri
AGAATTTAAATTTAGTTGTGGTGCCTGCAATTATTTAAATAAACATAGATAACTACATTAGAAGCTTTTACAAGTTTTTCAAAGGTCCCTAGTTCGTCTTAGTATTCTTAGTAGTAGGTATTCTAATACGAGGACTTATTCGTAGGTTCCTGATTCAGGAAGAGAGAGGCACTATTATTGGTGGAGATTCTAATCTAAAATGTGTTTTTAATGGCATTTCATTCATTCTATAAAAAAAGTCGTAGGGATAAGTGCGTGAAAGAGACTCAAAAAACCCCTTTAAGGAACTATGTTGTGGACAATGGTAACTTGTTGTGAGAAACACCACTCATCAGTAGGTTACTGACGTTAAGAGTTAAGATACATCGAGCGTGATCAATATTTGGTAGGGTGATCGTCTCTGATGTTGTGCGTTAAGGTATAATCCTTATTCCCGTACATTGTGCCATTATTGGGTCTCTTCTCAGAAAAGGGTACTTACGTTTTCGGGAGCCAGAAATCCTTTCAGCTCCTCTTCAGGTTGGTCC
>NW_007421683.1:0-527 GCF_000475195.1 Diaphorina citri
ATATCAAGTTTTCCACACGAAACGTTTCCTCCTGTCTTTTCCTTTCAATGTCTCTCGAAGGAGATCTTAACTCCTCAAAACCCTTTCAAAATAAATAATAGATATCTACAACCTACATCTACCATAAAATAATAAGTTAGGTAATAATATACCTACATACCTATAATACATAATAGGAAATAGAAAAATCTTTCTGAAAATACGAGGAGTAGAGTAGGTACGGTTGTATTGATCAAACTTTTCAATTCCATATTGTTCCCCCTAGCGATGTCTAACGAGAATGTTTATGGATAACTCAACAGCTCAACACGCATCTCACGTTTTATTCTATGTATAGTTACCAATGTACCCAACGGTGTCAGTGTTTATTTGTATGTAGAAGAAGAAAAATAATAAAGTAATAAACATAAACTGTCAGCCTCTACGTCTTGTCTTGGACATAATTATCAAGGTATTTATAACTATGTACCTACTTTAGGTATAGGTTGATAGCATGGGTGTAGCCAACATCTGGGGGGAGGGGGGGG
>NW_007421684.1:0-527 GCF_000475195.1 Diaphorina citri
TGTTCTGAGAAAAAGATTTGTCTTCTACTCTATTAAACATTAGAATTGCTTCACGAACTTTACTTTCAAATCTTCCTACTATGGAATATCGCTTTCCATGGCCTCCTATGGAAGCCTACTTTGCTGTGGTGAAATGTCCATAATGTAGGGATGTGGATTGGAATACCTATGATAAAGGGCATACCTACATTTTCACAAATGAGTTTGAATCCCATTTAAAGTTTAAAATAAGTAAAATGTGTTCTGCAGTCTGAATGACAATGCTAAATCTGTTCCAGGGTAGGCTAGTAAGCTAGACTTAAGTACCTCTACATGAATTTTATTATTGCACATGATTACATCAAGCTAGAAAAGTACCTAACGTACATTCATAGGAACTATAGCTGGAATATCTTATGCCTGGGATTGATCTCCGTCAACATATTTATTGTCTAGCTCAGAAACCAGATAACATGTCGTATAGATACAAGGTGTCTCAAGAGAAGTCTGGACCAAAAGAGAGCAAGATTTTCCTGCAGCCTATTCCA
>NW_007421685.1:0-527 GCF_000475195.1 Diaphorina citri
ATCCTACAATGCTGCAGTGAGCACCAAAGTTGTGACATAATAACACAAAGAAACTGCATTTACATTTTTTACAAAAGTTTGAGACCGTGTGTGGCGGACCAAGTTCGATCGATCGAATTCTGTGGCAAATGTAAGTGGGAAGCTCCAGAATCGAAATGGGTCATTCGAGACTTTTTTACTTCCCTTTTCTTTGAATGATTTGATTTAATTTGGTTATATATTATGTATGTATTTTGATTGATTGGCAGAATGTTATGGATCAACACTGTAGGATGGACAGCAGTTCTGTTACTCACTGTATATGCAGGCATGCTCATCTTTGCACAGTATGCACCCTGTGATCCGATGGTTGCTGGGGTAAGTGACTTGTGATAGGGATGTTGCGATATATCGAAAACCGATATATATCGATATATTTTTCGTCGATATATCGATATATTTTTTTGGCGATATCGTCGATATATCGACAATTATCCGGCGATATATCGGTCACCCGTCCCAGTTTTATCCACGCTGGACGTTTCTCA
>NW_007421686.1:0-527 GCF_000475195.1 Diaphorina citri
TGTCATGCGCAGAAACCAAAACTCGTCGAGCATCGTCACGATCCCCAAAAAAAATGCGTTGCGAAATCTGTCTATTATGATTAGAGAGCCCGTCTCTGATTTATCATTTAAAAGACAAGGGAAGATAATAGATTTCGATCAGATTTATGGTAAAAATCAACTTGTGTTTTTTATTTTAAAATATAATCCACAAAGAAGGAAATTAAAAAAAGGAAAAGGTACCACAGGAATTTCGGAAATGAAAAAGTATTTCAGGACATTTATAGTTAGGACTCCAATCTGAGATCACACCAAGTTTAACTCTTGGATTGAGCAATTTGATTGGCTAAAAACTTTGAAATCAACCAATCAGATTTCTCGAAGAGTTAAATCATGTTTAAGCTCGTACTGGGGCCATTATTTTCCAAGTCGAATGAACTGGTTGCCCTCAATCTCGATATCATTCGAAGTGGTAGGAGTTTATAAGGAACAAGAGAGAGCATTAAACAGTGGAAACACAATTTTTTTACAAAATAAAGAAAATGTTA
>NW_007421687.1:0-527 GCF_000475195.1 Diaphorina citri
TTTTTTTTTTTTTTTTCTGAGTAAATTTCCAACAGAACTTGATGAACTTATTACATACCTCTAGCTCAAAGGTATTATCAGTAAAACATGACAATAGCCTACTTAATATGTACATTTTTTGTTGTGTAAGATTTTTTTATAACTTTCTTTGTGATTATTAGGTACGTATTTATTTTAATGAAGGAGAAAAAAGAAATGTCTAATTAGAAAGCAAAGGGACAAACAAGGAACAAAAGGACGTCAAAGTTAGCCAAAGTGTAGAAAATCCAGACGTTCTCGAGCAAATATACTCGTAATTGTCAATATGCCCTAGATTCGTACAAGGTTAACCCATCTTTTGGCGCTCTCCCCGCACCTAAACTTCTGGAAGTTCAAGATGTAGGTAGGTGGTTCCGGAAACGGAAATTAAGTAAGACTCAGAGTGAGCTTTTCTGGTTTATAGGTAGTCGGTATTACCATCACCAACATCTTCACAAATGCACAAGATACCAGCAAAGAAACAATCCAGCTGGAAAACCATCTCTCTT
>NW_007421688.1:0-527 GCF_000475195.1 Diaphorina citri
CGTATCTCTCTCTCTCTTTCCATCCATGTCTCTCTTTCTCTCTTTTCTTCCATATCTCTCTCTATCTTTTCCCTTTATCCTTTCCTTATAATACCGTCCCGCTTAACGTGGATTTACAGACTACACATGATTGCATAACCCCAATTACTTGCACATGGGAAAATTTAAATTTCGACCTTTTTGTAAGATTTTCCTGTGAGATCATGTGAGAAGAAGATAAAATTGGAGTGAGAGATTTAGAGGAGTGGGATTTTTTGACAGAGAGTGGAAAATTTTGGGAGAGTAAAAGAAAGGGAGAGCTTTTAGGGGAGGGAAAGTGAGAGATTTTGGAGGCGAAGAAATGGGACATTTCGGGAGAGAGAAATATTTGGAGAGGGAGAGATTTTGGGGGTAGGAAGAGTGAGATGTTTCGGGGGAGAACGTGGGAAATTTTGGAGGGAGAGAGATATTTGGAGAAGAAAAGGGAGGGGATGTTAAACGGATTTCAAAGCTTTTGAGCAAACAATTTTAATGATCAAGTGTGCGAA
>NW_007421689.1:0-527 GCF_000475195.1 Diaphorina citri
TCCTGCAATCTGATTGGTTCCTTCATTTTGGGTTGATGACTCATTGCTGTCACATTGATCTGGATGAACTATAATGCATTACTAATGTTAAGCAACGTTGCGCGTAGTTAGCATCCGGATGGGTGACCATCACCTGGGCAATTGCCTGCTGCTGCATGGCTTTTCCCGGCCACACTCAGGTTGGGTGAGGTTCATGTGAGGAGGTGGGTATTATCTTGTACTTATTGCTGAATGGAGCGTCAAATCCTGTCACTAAAAACCCTCACAGTTCTAATAATCTAGAAAATGGGAAGTATAGGTACTTACCCTATATTAGGGTATTGTGTAAAGACACTCAGCTACAGAGGTGGATAGATTTTCTACCAATCTACCTCCTATAGGTACCTTTGAGAAATATCTATATAGTACTAGCCGAAATCCTTAAGGCATGGCCGTTCATGTCACTCATCCATTTAGTGGTCTTGCTCGGCGTAGCTTAACGAAAACGAACCGGAAATAACAAAAATAATACCTACAACGCCAAACTA
>NW_007421690.1:0-527 GCF_000475195.1 Diaphorina citri
AGGCTGGCGCGCCGTGGGTCCGATTCCCGCCCGGGCCGAACTTTATCCGTAGGTAATAAAGTTCGCCTACTATCGGAAAGCTACTCTAAAAGGCCCTAAATAGAAGCGTTCACTTTTATTCAAACTAACTATAGATGTAGGTATACCTACAGATTATGTAGGTACCTACCTACTTGTTAAAAAAATAAAATAAAATAAAAAATATTTGGTAAAAAAATCTAGAAAATATCCGACGCTCAACACAACGGGGGGGTACAAAATAAATTTAGGTACATACCTAGGGGAGGTAGGCTGATAGGTACCTGTAGCTTACATAATAAAGTTTAAAATTTACATATTAGTAACATAATACCTAAAAGTAGGTAGGTAGCTTATAATGTAGGTCTATGTAAAGTGTCTAAACTCCAGACAGAGGGGGTAAAATTAGAAGTACCTACACATAGGTAGACTGTACTGTACATACAGTGATATAGCTGCTATTTAGTTTTACAGCTTTTTAAAGGTTAAAAAAAAGAAAAAAAAAACTG
>NW_007421691.1:0-527 GCF_000475195.1 Diaphorina citri
TTTAGTATGGAGTATGTTTTGTGCGCTAACCCCGAGTATTGTGCTCCTGTCATCTAAAGAGGGAAAAACACCAAACAACAATGAAATTGTTGCTTAGTTAGATTGAAGGAATGAAGGGTAATGAATGCATTTGCCTTTTAAACTTTAAGCACTAGGTTTGATTCCCGCCCGGGACGGATTTTATGCTCAACAGATATGCTCAACAGATACCTAAGGTTCGTTCTGGGAACGGCTGGCTTTCTTCTATCTTCGCGTTCGGGACGATAAGACCTTAGCAGTTACAGCTTTTTCTCTCGTCATTTGACTTAATGTTTCTTTTTCATACTTTGAATTTTAATCCATTTCATTTTTAATAATGATAGTTCCCTTCTATCGCTATCTTCTTCTTTTTCCTCGCCTTTTCCCGTGTACAGAAGGGTTTGATGGCAGAGATTGCCTTAGGCAATTATCACGCCCTATTGTAATTTTGTCATTATTTATTACAATAAAGAGTTATTATTATTATAACAGAAAACTGTTCGAACCCC
>NW_007421692.1:0-527 GCF_000475195.1 Diaphorina citri
AAAAGCTTAAATCCAAAATACCACTTAAGTATAAAGAGATTAAATTTTAAACCAACAACTGAAAGATTTGTAAAGCTCAAACTCTAAACAATTTGTAAACAGAACAAGAGCAGTCAATAACGACTGAACTGAGTTGTGTCAATCGAGCAAACGTACTGAGTTGTGAAAATACTAATGTATAAAATAGAAATTAACGTAATTCATATAAATACTCGTAAACAACATATCTACTAGATTTATATACGAACAAGTGTCCGACAGGCTAATACAAAGTACGCTTATGTTTGTAGAACATACGGAGGTAACAGATTAAATACGTACAAGGTGTTAGAAAAGTAACATACTAGTGGAGTGGCAAACAGAAGGGTACAGGTTCAATCCAAGTCGAGGTATGGATTTTTCACTTTTTTTTTATTTTATTCAAACTTCAGAGGTTGGTTCATTTCCCAATTTGTAACTAAAAAAAAAAAAACACTTCCACTCACCCATTTCCCCCGCCTTGAGCCACACATCCTCAAGCACCTCCA
>NW_007421693.1:0-527 GCF_000475195.1 Diaphorina citri
CGAGGAGCAGGAGCACCATGACACCGGTCTAGAACACGGCGCAGAACAAGCGCCGTTCTATAAACTCATGACCGACGTTATTAAGGTGGGGTGTAAGGTGGCCATAGGTGTGGCCAAAGTGGTGTGAACACACCTTAAAAACCCTTCTTCGGAGCATTTTGGCAAATATGGACTTTCATCGCGTTTTCAGGTAAAAGTGCCATTTGAAGTTTAGGTTATGTCTACGTACAATCGACCGAAGATCGACATCGACTAGGAAATTTAGCGTTAGGTAGCACACACAAAAAGTGGCATTTGAAGTTTGTTTCTTAGGGTACTCGTATGTCTACAATACAATCGACCGGAAATCGACATCGACTTTCTAGGAAAATTTAGCGTTAGGTAGGTAGCACACAAAAATAACTTTCACAAAGTATCAACTTTTTGTGTGTCTATTGCTGGCAATAGATTTTAGAATAGCTATGGAATGCCCCTTAATCTTTATCCCTGACTAGAGTGTCTAGCCATCCTATATTATTATTTTTGTT
>NW_007421694.1:0-527 GCF_000475195.1 Diaphorina citri
TATAATAACAGCGCCGCAGGCGAAATTTTTGAACATTTTGGTCTAAAATCTTCAGAAATTCAGTCTCGTCGAAATCCTGAACCTGAAGTTTGTCATTATACAGTCTTCACATTCACATGTCCTGGGGGGATGAAGGTTAACACAAAAAAGGGGGAAATGAGCAGCGCCGCAGGCGAAATTTTTGAAAATTGTGAGCTACAATATTTATAGAAAGCAGAATTAACGAAATTGAAATTTTTATGCCCACAGGCGAACATTTTGGTCTCTAATTTCAAAAAACTTAGTTATCAAAAACACAAAATTTGGCGCCGCAAGCGAATTTTTTGAAGATTTTGGTCTAAAATAGTAAGAGAAGCAGACTTGTCAAAGGTGTAATCTTCAGGGCCGCGGGCGAAACTTTTCAGTAAGTATGTAACCTGTAGCTTGTCATGTGTCAGTTTTTTATGTAGTTAAATACGTGTAAAAGACGAGTATAGTTATTCCCCCCAATACATTTCTATAGAACACAAAATGACAGCGCCGCAGGC
>NW_007421695.1:0-527 GCF_000475195.1 Diaphorina citri
TAAGTGTTGTTGCATTTCTTTCAACTATTTCTTGGACCATATCAGTGGTTGTGTGAATAACCCCTACCAGAAAAAAGTCTGGCTTTCTTCTAAGGTCAGCCACTCACTATCAGGTAGAACTGACAGATACACCTGATCAGGTCCGCCTGTCAGGTCTACCTGATGGTGTGCGTGCTCATCAGGTAGCAGGCAGACTTGATAGGCAAACCTGATCAGGTTCGCCTGGCATGGCGTTACTCTCCTTTATCCTACCCCTCTAGATACCCTCCTAACTAATGCGTGATCCTTTTGCCAATCACTGAATTTATGTCAATTTGAGTTTCAAGTGGCACGGTTCTCCTGAAGGGGCTCTTCCACCCAACTCACCTTTCTTTTTGCTTCTCTCCGAGTGATGGTGATGCTTGGTTTTAGCAGGTGATCTGACTTCCCTGACTTCTGAGTGAAGCTGATCATGGAATTCAATGTTATCCTTGGATAACTCCCAGCACTGGTAGCCAGCCAGCAGGAATTCTTGCAGAAGCAACACC
>NW_007421696.1:0-527 GCF_000475195.1 Diaphorina citri
AAAAAAAAACTCACCTGACACATCCATAACCTACAAATTCAAACTGATAACCAGTTGTTAGATAAGACCGAGATACGTACCTTCTGCATGTCTTGTCTACAGATGGGGCATTCATTTGCCTGACAGAGGACTCGCATTCTTGTACAGCACTCATAACACACAGGATGATCACAGGACCCTATCGAGTAGTAGCGGACTTTCTTGAAGCAAACTACACATGGTTCATCAGGATTGAATTCTACTTTGGATGAGGACATTTTTGCCTCGGAGGTTTTTGCTTGCAAACTAGAATTTGATAACACAGCACACAGTAAACGAAAAGCGTCAAGTTGGTCAATTAAAAAGAGCAGAACCTTTCCTGCTTTCCTCGCAGTCTGATGGATGTGATTCTGTTGAAAATGTAATGTAGATTATTGTTTGCCAAAGCCAAATACGAATGCAAATGCAACTATTGACTATTGCAAAATGCAATAATGCAAAGGAAAAGGACAAAATTTACTTACGAAATGAGAAATGAGAATGAAGAA
>NW_007421697.1:0-527 GCF_000475195.1 Diaphorina citri
TTAATTATGGGGGCGCAAAAGTCTCGTGCATGCCAGGATGTTCGCGAAATTTGGGTTATCTAAGAAATATTCCAAGTACCTACACTGATTATACATAGATGTTGATAAGGAACATATCTGAATTCTTGGACATCGATATTATCAATAGAGCGTATTGATGAGATTAGTGAATTGCTACCTAGACTACTCGAAGCTCAAAGTTCGAGTAGGTACATAGAATCTACTACATATTAGTACTCGAATAATAAAATGAAGAATTTAATAAAGAACCAAGATTATCTAAAGCTGATATAGCTCATTATTTCCAACATATAAAATTTACCCAGAAGCTCCGGTTCTCACTCGCGGTAGGATTAAAATTTCAATTATAAAATACTAAAACTAACCCCAACCATTACATTGCGTACCACACGATCCAAAGTACCCGGAGATGTGAAATACACACACAGAGAGACGAGGTGACTATAAATTAAATACTCACATTCTTCCAACTCCGAACTTCTGAATTGAGAATCTTTCGGAATCTC
>NW_007421698.1:0-527 GCF_000475195.1 Diaphorina citri
CCTGATCAGGCTTACCTGTCACTAGCCCAAATAAACCCTTAAAGCAGTGGTTCTCAAACTGTGCTCCGCGGAGCACTGCGAAGAGCTTTCAGGTTAAAAAAAAATCGCACGAATATGTTTAGTCAAATGGGAAGTATTGGAACAAGCCGTACGGACCGTACGCTAATAAACATTTCCAAATCATTGATTGGCAACACTGTTATTACCCCTCTGCACTACTCCCTGTCTCCGCTACTCGCTAGCTTCCTCCCCTCCCTTGGAGTGTGTTATGAGTTTTCTGTCTTATCTCTTCTCTCATCTCTCAAAATATTACGCTCCGTGCAAGGCGAGAAATCTAGTACCTATCAAGAAGTGACTGACCGCCGTATGTATGAAGTCTAAAGATAAACTTTAGTTTAACTTGAAATGAAAATCTTGCCAAATTTCATGAAATCTAGCCAGTTATTTCTTGTGCGGTTCGTTTTCGTTGAATGTTATCTGTTTCGCATTTTCGTTTTTTATGTTCTAATTGACAAGTTCGCGGAGTT
>NW_007421699.1:0-527 GCF_000475195.1 Diaphorina citri
AAAAAAACTTTGAAAAATATACAATCCATCAGCTTTTCCCCTAGGAAATCCGCCCATTCGCGAAATATTTACGAAATTCGTGGACGCGCGAAGACAAAAAAGGTAAAAAAGATCGCGAAATTCCAAGCAGCGGAAAAAATACGCGGGCCGCGGCGATCTATGCGAGCAATTTCAAACTGCACACTGAATGTGAGTCGGGAAATTTTCACGGTCGAAAATCGAGAAGAGAAAATGTCGAAAATGAGAGTTTCCACGAAACAGAACGTTTTCCCAGTGTCAAGGTGGAGGAGGGAGAGAAACGAGGGAGAAAGGGATGGGAAGGAGGGAAAATACAATGGGAATGAGGAGAGAAAGGAGAAAAGGAGGGAAATCGGGATAGAAAAGAGGGATAAAACATAGGAGAGGGAGGAAGGGATGGAATAAAGGGAAAATATGATAGAAATGAGGGGAAAAAAGGACGGGAAAGGGAGAAAATAGGATCAAAATGAGGGGAGAGGGATGGGAGCGAGGGAAAATAGGATAAAATG
>NW_007421701.1:0-527 GCF_000475195.1 Diaphorina citri
CCCGCGGCCTAGCGCTTACAAGGCACACGCGCTACCAACTAAGCTAACTAGGCTGGCGGGGTTCAAACGAAAGTGATCTGTTTAGGTTAAAATCTGACCTAGCGCTTACAAAGCAGACAGAGGGAACTTTGATAGAGAGAACTGTAACTGCTAAGGTCTTTTCGTCCCGAAAGCGAAGAGATAAGGAAGACAGGACAGTATAAGCCCTTCCGAGAAATAACCTTATTAGTTTAGGATAAAGTCTGCCCAAAGCGGAAATCTAACCCACGACCTAGAGCTTACAAAACAGACGAGGCTACCCTGAACCCTCCTTTTTCCTGCAAAATCCGTACAAATCTTGCTTTTTCTCCCAAAGCCGTAACTCAAAGCTTCCAATGTTAGGGGAAAGCGTCCTAACAAGGTTAAAGATTATGAACTTGGATTATACCTAATGGAAGACTTCTTTCTTCTTTCACTGATTCCTCTTTGAAAGAAGAATCAGTGAAAGAAGCTTCTTCTTTGAAAGAAGAATCAGTTTTCTTTTGGGA
>NW_007421702.1:0-527 GCF_000475195.1 Diaphorina citri
TACCTATGAGTAAACAGGGTCATTTAGATCTATAAGCTATAAAGTTTACCTGCTGATATTTCTATACCGCAGTGAAAAATCAATCTCAGTAAACACTCTATTAAAATAATAAGGAAACCATAAAATATCTACACAGACCACAACAGTACGGTTCTGTTAAGTACGTCAATGAAGAACTTCACTCGATTGCAAATGGTTAAATGGATTTGTAATATTTGTTTGTATTTGGTTATCGTAGGTACAACACCCAAAATACACATTGTTACGTTTGATTTATACCCCCATATCTATCTGATGAGTGAATTCAGGATGACACAAATGATATAATGTGAGTTCCTATTGATAAGTTATGTAGAGTAAGCTCAGTAAAACTAAAAATCCCATCAACTTTAAAACTGCATTTTTTAGGTACCGCGTATCGGACCATTCTAAAGTTGAAGTACATACCTATGCTAGAGGTACTTTCATATCGAGCAAAGTTTTGATGACTGTAGTGGGTCATTGTGTCATTCGAATGACTCACATCA
>NW_007421703.1:0-527 GCF_000475195.1 Diaphorina citri
AAACCAAATAGGATCAAGTTTTGCCTGGTTCTTGTCTTGCGTTTGGTTTCCATCCTGTCTGGAAATTCTCGCTGCAATTTTTCGAGTATTTCTAAGGCATAAATCGCGGTCAAAGATCGTCTTGGTAGTCGACCTGGAAAAATAATCTTATGGTCCTTGTTGATTTTTCTTGAATGTCCCAACTCTTAAAAAGTTTGATCAATCAATCTCGATTTTTTCTTATTAAAGGAGTAAAGGCATCTCCTCTAAATTTCATGTGTAATCTAGAAAGAATTGATGAAAATGCGCTTTTGATTTCGAGCTTTATTTGGAATACAAAAAAAAATGCTTACTAGGTAGGTATCTAGTAACATTAAATCTACCGCGACAGAAAATATTGCACCTCTATTATGAAAAAAAAAACAAGGAGAAAACTCAATTTCAGTCCGAAAGTTTCAACTTTCCATTTAGATACCATACGTGCTATGATGTTTATCTGTGTAATCCGAATTTATATTAGAGAGCAAATAGATGTACGTCAGAGGCTC
>NW_007421704.1:0-527 GCF_000475195.1 Diaphorina citri
TCTCAAGGAATTCTTTCACCCAATCACAAACACATTACGATTCGGCCTTTCTTTTGACACTACAAAGCTCATTGAAACGTGAATTATGTGGACAGGAATACAGGATATAGTCTCATATAGATTTTGCGGAAAGAAATTACCTTTAAGAAACAGATTACCAACACAAACATATCGCAAAGATGCCTTAGGCTGACACTATGTGTAAAGAACCTATCTAAACCTTATAGAACCTTATCTAAACCTTAACCCTTTCACCCCGAATTATTTTAAGAAGAATTAAATTCAGATGAAAATAATTATTATTTCTATCAGGACAGTTACGATTAAAAAGAATTTTATATTGGTGAGCTTTCGATGTCACTCAGGACATCATCTTCAGACCAAGATAGATGTTGACTCTATCGTAGCAGGAGTAAGTAGAAGTGACTCACCAATTTAAAATCCTTTTGAATCGTAATTGTCCTGATAGAAATAATAATTATTTTTATCTGAATTTAACTTTTAAATATTCGCGATTATTAAAAAAC
>NW_007421705.1:0-527 GCF_000475195.1 Diaphorina citri
GTACTGATTTTCTTTAATCACGATCGAATAAACTACGGGCTAAAAAATTCCCGGAGGGACGGACCCAGCTTGTTTACTATCTACCTATTACATAACATACTACGAGTATAATTCTGTATTAATTACCTATGTGAATGTGATGTTACGTATTTACTATTTATTTTACCAATAGGTATTACGACTTTCCTCTTTTGTCTGTAGCATTACATCTTTCTAGTTTCTAGCTTCAGGGAGCTTGAAGCTTAGCTCTATGTGTGTTCTGCATACCTAGGATTCGAGATAGGATCTTAAGAGTTCTCCTTAGCATCAGGTGCACTTGAGTAGATCACAAATGAGACAAAAGTCTTCGGACTCTCAAGCCAACTCCAGAAGTTCTCAAACTTAACTTCAAGGAGTCTGAGCTTGGACTTTGAGAAACCCAGCCTTGTTTAGGTTGGATTGTAGCACGCCTGCCTTGTAAGAGCTATAGTTCATCCAGATCAATGTGACAGCAATGAGTCATCAACCCAAAATGAAGGAACCAATCA
>NW_007421706.1:0-527 GCF_000475195.1 Diaphorina citri
AATTTTGAATTTGGACGAATCATATCGAAATATGGAATTGTAAATACTTTTCCATACTTTGGTAATTTAGGGCACAGATACCACGTGCAACGTGGCTTAAATTTATTGTTCTTTTGGGGACTGATCCGACTGACGCATTTGGCGGAGCTATCGCTGAAAATTTGTTTGTTAAGATGTAGCTTCCATGTAGGGTTGCCAGACGTCCCGTATTTCCCGGGACGTCCCGTATTTTGGGCACTTTTCAAAATGTCCCGTACGGGACATGCGTGTCCCGTATTTTCCCCAGTTTCACCATCTCCTCCGGTAATTAATCTTTACCAATGTAATAAATTGAAATTTTCTGTAGCACGCCGGATTTGAACACAATTTTACCAATATCTCAATGGTAAAAAAGATTTTGACAAAAAAATACAGTGTAACCAAAGGGGTGAGGGCTGGGGGGGGGGGTTAAAAAGCTGCTTGTCCCGTATTTTCATCCAAAATCCCGTTTTTTTTTACGTTTTAGGTCGCTTGTCCCGTTTTGGGCT
>NW_007421707.1:0-527 GCF_000475195.1 Diaphorina citri
TTAGCTAATGAACTAATCAACCATGTGAACATTGTAAACAGATATCAAAGTGTTCTTTTTCGCGCCCAGGGCGAACTTTATCCTGAAAAGACAAGTTCCGTTCTCGGAACGGCTGACTTTTTTCTACCTCGTCCTTTTCTCTTCGATTTCGGGACGAAAAAACCTCCGTTCTGACATCTCCCTCTATGAAAAGTATGCTTGTAATAAACAGATTACAATAAGGTGTAAATTTGCAATTGAAATTTAGATCCCTAACCCTAAGCCAGTAGGTAAGTAGTGTAGTTACCTACAGTAAGTCTTCTCAAGTAAGTAAGCAGGTATCTCACATCTTGCGATTTCCTGAACATGTAACGGTGATTTTATCTGACAAGAAGACACTGTGTTAATAATAAATAACACACCGTGTTTCCATCTCAATACCTATTTACTTAAAGTACGACTTACGAGTAAGTAAGTAAGTAAGTACTTACTTAATTTCAATGTGAGACTCGTTCATTGCTTTGAGTGCAATAGGTACAGAGAATAGG
>NW_007421708.1:0-527 GCF_000475195.1 Diaphorina citri
GAGAGAGAAAGGAAACTTGAAATAAATCAATACATAACCAAGTACGAAAATCGGATCTGTGAAAAAAAAAAAAAAAAAAAGAGAGAGAGAGAGAGAGAGAGAGAGAGAGAGAGAGAGAGAGAGAGAGAGAGAGAGAGAGCTAGTAAGCTATAATTGCAAGGAAAATTTAGTATGCTTTATAGGCATAGCACCCAACTCCCTCACATAAATGTTACTAAGTAGCTAAATGACAGAAGCTTCTTTCTAGTAGGTACCGAATGAAAAGGTATTTCAGGAGACCCCGTGGTACTTAATACCGAGTGGTCTTCAACTTTCGTGGACGATTGCTTGTCTAACACTTTCAAGTTTTCCAAAAGAAGAAAGTCTGTTCGGTGTCCTGTTTATTTCCCACAGGAAATGCACATTGTGGTGCAGGGGAGGACAAAATGCAGTTACCAGTAAAGCTTCCTTTATTTACTCTTCCTTAACGTAAAGCTCCTGCAACTCTCCCACATTGCAAACAAAGCTTACGCAATAACGTCGGCCTT
>NW_007421709.1:0-527 GCF_000475195.1 Diaphorina citri
AATATTTACCCAAGCAAAATTACTCGTGTATGAGTGTGTCTATTTCTCCTTCATCCCTCCCTAATTCCCTTTGTCTTTATCTTCTCTTCTTTCCCGTTTCAACCTCCTGCTTCCTCATTTCTAAATACCTCCCAAAATACCTGTATACGAGTAAAATATTTGAAGAATAGAAGGAAGAATTTTTGGTGCTACAAATGGTGAAAATGGTTTTATTAGTGGAGCTATCGATATTTCCAATATTTTATTGTACGTTATGTATTGCTGTTATTACTTGTTATTAGTGGAGATGTCGAAACTCCCAATATTCTATTGTACTGTACGTTATGTATTGTTGCTGTTTGTTATTAGTGGAGATGTCAATATTCCCAATATTCCATTGTACGTTATGTATTGCTGCTACTACTTGTTATTAGTGGAGATGTCGAAACTCCCAATATTCTATTGTACTGTACGTTATGTATTGTTGCTGTTTGTTATTAGTGGAGATGTCAATATTCCCAATATTCCATTGTACGTTATGTATTGCT
>NW_007421710.1:0-527 GCF_000475195.1 Diaphorina citri
GATAGCTTGAAAACAAGTTCTCTCTCTTGCTGTTATATTGACCAATCCCGAGCAAGTTTTTATATCTTAACTTACCTACCCGTCTTATGTTCGGTTTCCCATAGTAAAAATTACATTCTTCTTTTTCTTTTTCTTCACCTTTTCCCGTGTTCAAACAGGGTCGGCGTTTTTCGTCAGCCTCTCAATCAGCCCTAACAACTAGGATGATTGCTTTGGGCTGACATTTGGTTTTGGTTACAAATTTTACGAGTGTATGTATGCCCTTCGCACTCAACCTTTGCTATTTCTTTAGCAAGAGAAATTCAGGCTGGTATACTCCCTGTTTAAAGTCCCCCAGCCAGATTAAGCTGGTCCTTCAGTGAATGAGCACAAACCAAAACGTCGTCGTTCGGCAGTAACCTAGTGAACACAATTTGCTTGTCTTCTGGGCAGAATGGTTATTGGGCATGCCTACCTACTACTGTCAATTTGGCAGCAACAACTGCAACAAGCACCATTCGAATATTAATAAAAGGAAAAATAAATAA
>NW_007421711.1:0-527 GCF_000475195.1 Diaphorina citri
TTCAGATACCTTGGGTTAAACTGGTCCATGGTCCATAACCAAAAGAGTTTAAACCAATTCCAATAATGTACCAAATGGTCAAAAAAAAATATTAATTAAGGAGCGCGGTAGCCCTCCGCCCCGCCAAGTTAAACTCTATAAAGCTTTTGACTTTTAATTGTACGGACGATGTTAGTTAGAACTCGAAGATTTAGCATTTAGTTTGTTTGCCCGTCTGTTTGTTCGGCGATAACTCTCCAACAATTTATCCGATTTGGATGAAATTTCAACTCCTAAAGGACATTTTCTGATTATTTTTGGAGCCGATATGGACTTGAGTTTGGAGGCCCCTTAAACAAGGCTTTTTCTGTGTGAACAGGTCACTGAAAACTAAAACACCATTACAAAATCTAATGTCGAATTTATATCCGCGAGCGTTTGCTCACATAACATCTAGAGGTGACACTTGCCCCGTGTTAAAACACCATTGTGACAATTCACAATCAAAGTATAGCATGGTGACAACACACCATCACAATAGACATACT
>NW_007421712.1:0-527 GCF_000475195.1 Diaphorina citri
TGTATTCCAGATCTCACTCCTTTCCATTGCATTGGAAGCATCTCTTTTTCAATTTCTCTGACCGTCATCGTCACATGGTTTTGCTCAAGCCTGATGCCTGATCTCAAAAGTGAATAGGTTTCTTGTAATAGATTTTGGTGCTAGAACTTGTCGTTGATCTTTTTGTTTCGTAACAGACTATCAGCAAAAGATTACTAATTAACTCTCCTTAAACTATCCACATCTTCAACTGAGTAGCTAAGAGACTGGGAGCTAAGCCACATCCCTGTATGTTGACTTAATGGGTTACTCTCGTGTCAATATTAAGTTAGTCAATAGTAGTTACTGCCTCTGAGCCGGGGGACACACGACTGAGCTATCTTCTCTCTGTTTACATTTCTATGTATCTATGTGACCGGTATTATGGTATTGATCTTGGGTCAGAGACCGATACTGACAAAATAGTAGATATAAACAATTAAACACTATAAACTTATCCCCAGTATGTTCAGTACTGTCTAGGAGTCTAGGATAGGAGTCATCAATCC
>NW_007421713.1:0-527 GCF_000475195.1 Diaphorina citri
TATGGGTTAAACGGCATAATACATAGGTAAGGTTTACATCAAAAGGCCTTACTTAATTACAAGGAAAACAACAAAAAAACAAGGTTATTTATTTGATAGGGGTTTATCGTCACTGTATAACTTGTTGAGATTAGTTTTTTCTTGCTATAATATGTAGAGAACTAAGGGAACCTAAACAAGTTAATGGGAAAGAATTGGAATCAGTCCCGCTCCCCTCAAAATATTAGGTATACGAATTCCAAGAAATATTTGTTTTGAAAAAGGATTCCCTCAGAAACAACCTTCAAAAAATTTCAAGGAAGAAGGGGGAAATGAAACTTCGGTTGACAGAAATTATAATCATTATGTAACTAGAGGTAACGGGAAAACACGCAAGCAATGTACATATATTATTGTGACGAAATCGTGATGTCTTTTTCCGAGAGTTTCCATTTTTCTGTTTCCTGCATTTTCTCTGTTACATAACTTTAATAAAAATGACTTAAAAGTCAATTCCTGACAATTGCTAACAACAAATGAAAATGAGC
>NW_007421714.1:0-527 GCF_000475195.1 Diaphorina citri
ACCATGTTGAGATAGGCCATTCCTGTCCTTTCTTGGCGTGTGAAAAATGATGTGGTAACTTAACACAGCCATCATGAGTGTGTAAAGTTGGCGGATTTATTTTTCCAAACCTTGTAAAATCTGAATTCATTTTTACTTTATCTCGAGTTTGCACGTTTATATTAATACTTTTCATTCATATTAGATATTAAAAACAAGCAAATTACAAAGCAAAAAAATAAACAAATATAAAATAAATAATAAACATGGCCGCCGGGACAGAGGGTTAGAAAAAATGCCACCCCCACGCTATCCTTGCTTAAGTTACCACTCCAATATAAAACTGTAGAAACAATGTCCCGTCTCAACTCGTCCTATCTCATCTCAACCCGGTATATAACCACAGCCTTATTGCCCTAATGAAAAAGAAAAGAAGAAGAAGAAGAAGAAGAAGAAGAAGAGAAATCACTTTTCCTTTGCTAATCCCTTAAAATCGCTCGCTCGCTCGCTCTCTCTCTCTCTCTCTCCATTGTATAAGTTTTTTTATT
>NW_007421715.1:0-527 GCF_000475195.1 Diaphorina citri
ATTACCTATACTAGTTCCCAATGTTTTTTTTTATCAAAATAATAATTTGCTTTTTTTAATAAGACAGCATACAAAGGCCGCATTTAGGGGGAGGCCGAGGGGGCCCGCCCACCCCCCACCGCCCAAAACCACATGTAAAGTCACAGGGGCTCTTTTAGTCTTTTCCCCTGAACCTACCTATTTATTACACATAGTTATGTACAGTACGAGTACCTATATTTTCCCTAGCTATAATTTGCCTCTGTTTATATCTACTCCATATTTGCTCCATGACACTCCATGTACCTACGAGTATGTAATAAGTATGTCTAATAATCTCATTGTAAGCTGTAATCCCTTCTCTATATGTGGCAATTATGGCATCTGCGCTATCGGAATAATATGTATGATAGGTTTCTAACTTCTGTATCTGCTAGTTTTCAAAACTTGAAAGTTCATGTTCAATTTGGAAACTCAGAAAGTTCGACTTTCATACATCAAGTACCTAAAAAGTTGCCGCTTCAAAGCTTGCACTTTGTGTTGCCAAG
>NW_007421716.1:0-527 GCF_000475195.1 Diaphorina citri
TGAAAATAAAACATTCACAAATTATGTACAAAAATTATCTAAAACAGAAACTCAATCAAGAGTTTGACAAGTATGAAGAACTAGACGTGCAAGGTCTCTACGATAAAATTGTCAACTCAATAAAATGGTCAGTCGAAGAAGAAAATAAGGAACATAAAACAACAGACAGAATAAAAAGTAAAAAGCTATCAGAAAACACCAAAGAACTAATCATGAAAAGGGAAGAACTAAACAAGAAATTAAACAAGACTGAGAGAGAACGAATAGAACACGCAGAAATAAGAAAGCTAGTAAAACGTGAAATTAAAAAAGACATACACAACTACGAAGAAAACATAATAAAACAAATTATGGAAACGACAAAATCAACAAAGAATATCAAAAAGGAACTCAATCAAAATTCGAAATGTTGGATTAAAAACATAGAAGGACAAGACGGGAAAATACTATACGACAGAAGGGAAATTATTGAAGAAGCAACGAGATATTATGAAGAACTATACCACGACCCGGAGAAAACTCTAAAT
>NW_007421717.1:0-527 GCF_000475195.1 Diaphorina citri
GAAGCTCGACACTATAATATAGCATTCCAACAGCCTAAATCAGGGGAAGTAACCCAGTAATAGAGTTCTTCCGATCGAACTTGTTCTCAGTGTAGTGTTTGACAGCCCACAGATTTTTCTGTGTTGAATTATTTAAGGTTTTTCCATTGATTCAGTGTTGGAAACACACTTGTCTGTTGAGCCAAGGGCGATTTTTCCCCAGCTAAGGGTCCTCAGGAGATGCATTTTTTAAACCAAGTCAAACTAACCACCCAGTTTTGTACTCAATGTACCCAGGTTAACGTAAACCCGGACAGTGGTTGGGGCAAAACCGGATAGGTAGTAAAATGGAATCTTGAAAAATATAGAAATCGGAAAGAAATGGGATTTATAATTTCCTACCGCATGTTTCCGAGGTAATCGGGCAACCCTGTATCACCTGACTACCCGGTTTTGCCCTGGTCTCCCCTACCAATTTCCAATCCAATATGAATATGAAAGAAAAGACATGTCCACGGGCATAACTTCGCGACACAAGGTCGTAGAAA
>NW_007421718.1:0-527 GCF_000475195.1 Diaphorina citri
ACGGTTGGCGGCATTTTACCGCTTTTTGGCGGTTTTCGGTGTAATTTAACAATATCTCGGGAACGGTATAAGCTAGATGCTTGAAATTTGGTATGTAGTTCACAAATGTGACAAGGATGCAACACAAAACGTTTGGTTGAGATGGTTGTTGCGCTTAGCGGTATTTAGACCGCTTTTGGACAGATTTCGACCGTTTTTGGCGGTTTTCAGCTATAGCGACAAAACGGTTAGAGATATTGTAAAAGTTAGGGTAAAAGAACACTCAAATAAGCATCATTCAATAGAATAAGGAAAGTCGTGTGATGTTCACACCAGATTTTTATTTTTTTTTGAGCGGTGCCGGTGATGCGTTAGATTTTTTTTTAAGTTCTGATCTGTAGTTGGTAGCGCGTCTGCCTTGTAAGCGCTAGGCCGCGGGTTCAATTCCCGTCCGGGGCGAATTTTATCCTGAACGGATAATATTCGTTCTCGGAACGGCTGGCTTTCTCGTATCCTGTCTTTCTTCTTTCTTCGATTTCGGGACGATA
>NW_007421719.1:0-527 GCF_000475195.1 Diaphorina citri
TGAAATTAGTAAGGGTAATAAAAATTATGTTCATTACATTAATTTTATTACATTAATTTTATTTCAATTGTACAGAACAATTACATAAATGTAGGTACCTACTATACTTTCTTTTATGTAGGTAACCACACTAACCAACCTAACTTTAGGTGCATAATTATGTAGGTAAACAAATGCTTCATCTTTCCTATTCTATCAGCTAAAGGTACCTTACCTACTGACACACATAATTAGGTAGTGGCTTTCTAGAAAGCAGATCCAATGACATTGGCGCCAGTCATTGTTGTTCATAGAGGTTTCATACCAATGTACTAATTACCTACTAATTTACCAATTTTATTATTACTAATTTAGTCATATTTTGCTAATCGTCTGTACCCAACTAACTATTTTGAGGTAAGTTTCAAAAGCAATTAGGAATGAAAATGCATCTAAATTTTCAATTAACTATCATCAAATCAAGAAAGTAAAAAAGAACCTATGTAAACTCGTATTAGGTGCATAATTTAACTTTTAGATGAATTTGC
>NW_007421720.1:0-527 GCF_000475195.1 Diaphorina citri
TGTCTACTACGCCATCAAGTGCCGATTTTCACACGTACCAAATGAGGGGGCTTCCCTAATCAAGATGCCAACACTTTGTCTTATCAGATGTTTTAATTTCACAGGTTCTCTTTCTGTTATCATGCTCGATGTAAGAATAGAAACTACCAGCAACAATTAAGCCCAGATCAACACTGGTGATTAGATTAAGTTTGAGGTCTCGTCCTTCAGCTTAGCCAATAGCCACCTACGTCGTTTGGTGCTATCCCTAAAGCTGTGTCAGCACATAGTCCTCGACGTCGACTGAAACCGTACACTGCCTCTACGACAACATAGATTCACCTCGTCGATCGACATGGTGGACTATGTGTGGACACAGCTTAATAGCGTTCAGTGTTATCCCTAATCATCAATGCTGAGCAATAGGTAAGGGAGTAATAGAAACTAAGTGTAAGTGAAGTAGATAAGTGTACTTCACTTACCAATCGCTTAGATAAAATTACCAACTATACCTCCCTCAATGTTGATATGGAGCTTCACAAAGTTAC
>NW_007421721.1:0-527 GCF_000475195.1 Diaphorina citri
CTTCATGTATTATAGGTTGTTTCACTTTTGGTGCTGCTGTTGGCTTTTCTACTTTTTCACTTGAATCTTGATCTTCATATATTATAGGGTGTTTCACTTTTGCTATTGCCGTTGTTGGCTTTTCTACTTTTTCTCTTGAATCTTGATCCTCTTGTATTATAGGGTGTTTCACTTTTGGCTTTTCTACTTTTTCACTTGAATCTCGATCTTCATGTATTATAGGTTGTTTCACTTTTGGTGCTGCTGCTGTTGGCTTTTCTACTTTTTCTCTTGAATCTTGATCCTCTTGTATTATAGGGTGTTTCACTTTTGGCTTTTCTACTTTTTCACTTGAACCTTGATCTTCATGTATTATAGGGTGTTTCACTTTTTCTATTGCCGTTGTTGACTTTTCTACTTTTTCTCTTGAATCTTGATCCTCATGTATTATAGGGTGTTTCACTTTTGGCTTTTCTACTTTTTCACTTGAATCTTGATCTTCACGAATTATAGGGTGTTTCACTTTTGGTTTTTCCTCTTTTTCTCTT
>NW_007421722.1:0-527 GCF_000475195.1 Diaphorina citri
ACAAGGTTTCCGTCATTCATTTTAGACAGATAGTTTTGAAATTACTGTTCTTAACAACGGAAGGACGGAGTTTAGTCAAGCGAACCAAAAGGCTAAAATAATAATACAAGTAACGTTTCAGTATTATTATTCTGCTAGCGAGTTAGATTGTGAAGCGACTAGGTTTCTGTTGCTTATGCTTTTTTAAGCCGATGAAAAATGCCCCAGATATATGAATGTGATGTTTTTGTGCTGGGAATCTCATTAATTATCATTATACTTACTTACCCCCTACTCCTCCCACGCCTTTGTGCTTTACAGGGTAACCACTGACACTAACCAAATCATGGGAACTATAGGTAAGGTTGTTCATCAAATGACCTGGAGATTTCAGTAACGAGAAATTTTTAATCATTTAAAAAGAGTCCTTGAAGGGATGACATTCTATTTACTATATTATTCTCCTTTCCCCTTTTGTGTCTTCTTCTTGTTGTTGTCTTCTTTCTTCTTCATAGAAGGTACCTACCTCTATAGGCATTTCTTTTATT
>NW_007421723.1:0-527 GCF_000475195.1 Diaphorina citri
AATGAATTTTAAGGGAATCAAATTTGGTTAGTCCTTGGTTTTAAAACTGACCGCTTTGAGTCTTCTCTCTGCCACTTAGCCCATAAAAAATAATTTAAAAAAGCAGTAAAATGAATAAATACATAAATAAAACAAAGCCAATTAACCAATTATGCATGATGAGCATACCCTTTACATAAAATACATAGGACCTTGTTTAGACTGCTAAGAAAAAACAAGCTATCTCAGCAGGATAAACAAAGTAAGTAGGTAGGTAGGTAGGTATATTTCATTCTATTCTAGACCTTGGTTAGACTGCTGGGGTAAAGGGATTTTTCAGTCACATTCGAGCAGAATAAGCAAGGTATATTCTATTCTATTCTTCTATGAGCTTTAAGCACATCAAGTCCACCTTTTGCGCATGTTCTGTATTTTGGAAGGAAAAAAAAATTATTGATTGGTTTAGGTCCAAGTGGCTTGGTCAAGATTCAATCGGTGGAATTTGAATATTTGAGTTCAAATTCAATTTTTTTTTTACCTAGAATCTA
>NW_007421724.1:0-527 GCF_000475195.1 Diaphorina citri
GAGAGAACATTTACCTTTGTAATTTTCAATAATGATAATTATAAGTATAAATATTATAAATGAAAAATAGATGAGAACCATAAATGTGCAAATAAATCTATAAAAAATAAAATTCTACTTTTGTCTAGAACTCTAGACTCTAGACATTCCTTGGAATTTTGAATTTTTTCATAATCATTGTGGATCAATGAGGGGACCCAAATACTCGTAGAATAATATTGGGAAAATGTCAGTCTGTATGTATGTGGTGTCTGTTCATTACGGGTCGGATAGTTCCTTTTTAAGGAGAATATGGCTCCACGGATTTTGAACCATAGTACTCGTAAACCTTTAGTGTTACGAATAAAACGTATGAATATCTAACAGAATGCCTAATAAATCTCAATTGACACAACCTTATGGGGCATCAAAGGCGGTAACCAGGGTCCCTACACAACCCGAAAATCCCAAAATTCCCTCATAATTGTCGAAGTTCGCTCGGACAAAGGCACAAGAACGTGCTTCAAAAAGTATAAAATATTATCACT
>NW_007421725.1:0-527 GCF_000475195.1 Diaphorina citri
GGAACGGATTTCCCAAGGCAATCGTAACTGCTCGCAAATTGGTTGTCAGAAATATCCAAACCAAGAAAGAGCGGCGAATTTGTATTCTGCTAGGGATGGCCATTTTGGGAAAAGAACTTCCACACGCATGTCTTGGTGAAAGTGTCATATCGGATGACTTTGTCGGCGTCGGATACTTTCAAAGAGTATCGAAATGTCTGTTGTAAATATCTATCTGTTGTTCATTATTGTTTTATTTTTCCCATGTCTTGTGTTCTATTATCTATTTTTCCATTCTTAGGTTTAGCTCTTACTTTAAGATTCTATTTTAGGGTGTTTTAATTTTTTAACTTGTGGGTTCATTTTATTACGGTTCTATCATTGTTGCGATTTTCAATGTCTTAATAATTTTGCACTTCAGTTTGGGTGAGGCATTAATTTGATATTATTTAAAAGGTTTCAATCATATAAAAAAAAAGGTTCTTGGGAATTCTCAATTCTTAGAATTTAGAATAAGTCACGTACGCGTTATGTAACAATTTGTAATG
>NW_007421726.1:0-527 GCF_000475195.1 Diaphorina citri
ATGGTGAAGATCATGAGCATTCTGAAGACAGACTGAAGTCTTCAAATTTAAAATAACAGGGAAGGCTTGAAAAAAAAAAAAAAATCTTTTACATCCATGCCTATCCAAGAACGGAAAAGTCTGGTAAATTCCCGCCCTGCCCGGGATTCGAACCCAGCTCCTCCGGGTTGAGAGAGAGGAAAGACTAACCAGCGGCAATAGTACGTTGAATAAATACAGACATAGGTACATATTGTAAAAAAAAAAAAATCTATGAATACAAAATGAGACCTTTTTTTCTACTGTTGACATAATGGGACTTTTCAGTCTTAGCTGACAGAATGGTATGACGGTTTGAATCACGAAGGCGACAAGATCTCATTCTTATTTCTCGAACTACATCATATTCATATTATAACACGTTAACAAGAAGCCTAGTCATTTAATTTAAGTTATCCATAGGTACCTGATGGTTGCTAGGGAAAGTATTGATTAACTGAACGCGTGGGCTTAACATGCCTAGTTGCTTATCATAATGTACGTAACTT
>NW_007421727.1:0-527 GCF_000475195.1 Diaphorina citri
TCTTTCTATTACGCGATATTACGAGATAATTACCATACCTTTCTTTCTATTACGCGATATTACGAGATAATTACCATATGGGTGTTATCGTCTTCTTCAGGCAAGTCATCAAGTTTGGCCGAACGAGTTACTCTCGAGGACGAATCCATTGTTTCATCTGAGTTGGACTCGACATATCGATATGCCGGACGAAAGTATCTGGGATCCATGTGAAATTCAGTCCGAAATCTTCTACCTGTTGACGTTGTTGGTTGTGTCATCGTTTATCAGTAAGATACAGGCGCGATATTACGAGACTTTGACAACTACCGTACGCAAAAGGGTTAGAACTTTGATTTTAATTTGAACACTTCAAATGTTAATTTTTCGGAGAGCGGAGCTCGAGATTTTGTGCAGCTAGTATTCAGTTAGCTGGCTAACTTTTTATTATTATTATTGTTATTATTATCATGAACAAGGTACATGTATTTATTTGTAGCTTCTGAGTACATGCAAGGAGTCAATTCAAACTATCTTACATGAACTAT
>NW_007421728.1:0-527 GCF_000475195.1 Diaphorina citri
GATTATGTTCGCGGATTTGGCAATTTTGTTCGCGGATTTGGCGATTATGTTCGCGGATTTCGCGATTTTGTTCGCGCATTTTGCGATTATGCTCGCGGATTTCGCGATTATGTTCGCGGATTTGCCGATTATGTTCGCGGATTTCGTGATTATGTTCGCGGATTTGGCAATTTTGTTCGCGGATTTCGTGATTATGTTCGCGGATTTCGTGATTATGTTCGCGGATTTCGTGATTATGTTCGCGGATTTCGTGATTATGTTCGCGGATTTCGTGATTATGTTCGCGGATTTCGTGATTATGTTCGCGGATTTCGTGATTATGTTCGCGGATTTCGTGATTATGTTCGCGGATTTCGTGATTATGTTCGCGGATTTCGTGATTATGTTCGCGGATTTCGTGATTATGTTCGCGGATTTGGCAATTTTGTTCGCGGATTTGGCGATTATGTTCGCGGATTTGGCGATTTTGTTCGCGGATTTCGCGATTATGTTCGCGGGTTTCGCGATTATGTTCGCGGATTTCGCGA
>NW_007421729.1:0-527 GCF_000475195.1 Diaphorina citri
TATTTAGTCACAAAAATAGAACAATAGAAGACGCATTCTACCCCCACCAAATCAACACAGATTCCTTATTTCAGCTATCATCAGATTACCACTTTGTGGTAGAAATATCTTAGACATCTTCCTGAAGAAGTGAAGAACTGTAGCCTATTCCACGAAAGTTTGGAATTGTAAAAGTTAGTGAGCTAGTAAAATATATTCTTGGGTCCATTTGTTTTCATGGATGGTAGATGGCGCTCTACACTTGTAACTTTTACAATTCCATACTAACTTGTGGAATATGCTACAGGTTGTATACCAAGTCGGAGAACTAGCAATTATCTGACTTGACACAGGTGCTGTCATGGCCTAGAATCCTAGATATAGCAGATCAATTTTTTGATACTTTTTCCCACTCCCTGTAGGTATGTACTTATACTTACAGACCTATACAAGAAAATTTTCAAAATAAAATACATTTTCTCGAATAATTACGTAACTATCATAATCATAAATATTTTTACTGTACGTTTGGAATGCTAATTAAAATT
>NW_007421730.1:0-527 GCF_000475195.1 Diaphorina citri
AATCAGGTTACATTTTTATTTTATTCTTCGTTGTACTCTAGATTTTGTAGGTGTATAATAGGTGGAAATCAATTGTTAAATTTATAATCAGTTTTTACCTACTTTGTATTTTTTTTTAAGCCAACCTCCAATTTGTTGTAACAGGAATTTCAATATTCTCAATACAAATATACATTACTAGCTGAATTCCGTCGCTTCGCTCCGGAATCGCGCTAGTTCATCCCAAGGCATGGCCAAACTTGTGGAAAAGGCATGGCCGAACTTGTAGTTATCAAACTAAAAACATAAACGAAACTCAAATATTAGGCGAGCGAGGAAAAGTTTTCTCTCCCGCAGTCTCTGCACTCTGTGTATTTCTTATGGTGATTTTAGCGATCAAAAATTGATCATATCTCAGGACCGGTTTAGATTTTCGCAAAATCCTTTCTTATTGCACACCCAGACCATAAAAGGAATATTCCATCTTCTTATAAATAGGCTATGTGAAAATTCAGAGACTCTTTCAGGGTCGGCCCCAGGGGGGGCCA
>NW_007421731.1:0-527 GCF_000475195.1 Diaphorina citri
GACATGTGTGTTTGAATACATTTGACCCCTAAAATGTCATCTTCTGATCCTTGTGGTTTTGCGGAAGTGGAAGGTCTTACCTCAAACATGAATGTATCAACTTCTTCTCTTAACTCCTCGTCGGTCAAGGGTGTCTCAGAGCTTTCGGATGCTTCCAGAAGAAGATCCAAAAATGCCACCCGCTTTTTCTTTCCTAAAGAAAAGAGATCAAAATTTGGTGTTGCATGAGAGACAGTAGACAGTGGAGTAATATGCTGTTCCCCTTTGAAGTTCCAAAAGGCACTAACTAACGCTGCCTATTCACGCGCAACAGCACTTAACTTTAGTACCCTAGCTGTTATCTCAGTTATAGTTCCTCCATCAACCCCTGATGAGTGATTAAATCTGAGGACCAGCTGGCAATGCTGGCATTTGCCTCAATCTCCCAATACCGACTCGACTCACCAAATTTTTCATCCAAATCATTCCCCTCTCTCACACCGCCTGCTGCTCGCGCTGCTTTCCTCTCCTCTATCACTCGTCGCGTA
>NW_007421732.1:0-527 GCF_000475195.1 Diaphorina citri
TGTGCTCCGATAATGTTATCAAGATTATATTGTTAGAGCCAGCTTTAAGTGCTTTATTGGAGTTTGAGAAATAGGGCTCTGGATCGCAAATCCAAGTGTAATGTATTTTGTGGTTTCGTGGATTTGTCGTGTGTCAAAAGGATTCGTCGCATTGTGTGTAGTGGCCTTTAGATATATTTTCATATTTATTTTTCAATATTATGATTTTATTGGTCACATTCATTTCAAGGGCCTCTTTTTACTTCTTTGGTTAGTAGGTAATGTTGTTGTAATAGTTGCTACCCCGGTCAAGAACAGGGAATCATATTCCATTGAGTTTTTTCCTCAACTACCTTGTTGAGTTTTTCCTTTTCTCCTACTTCTTTTTGCAACTGAGACTAGTCCGAATTCACTGAGTTTGATTAGTATCTTTCTTTCAGACATTTTGTTTTTTATTGATTTGGTTATTTGTCTTGATTAGATAAAAGAAAGTTTCGAGGTTGTTAAATTTAGCCTGCATAACACTTCCCGCATACCTTGTCAATCAT
>NW_007421733.1:0-527 GCF_000475195.1 Diaphorina citri
TTGGTACTTGGAAGCTTAAAATAAGTGCTCCTAGAAAAGAATTCGCCTGTCCGTTATCTAGTCGATTTTCCCTAATACCTACTGGAATGTAGTTCGGGACCATAATTTCAAATCAGCAAAAAGAGAACTACCGATCTATATATTAAAGCTACATAACTACTTACCAACTTACCTACCACATAAATTTAATGATGTACAGTATACACTAGGGTGCAAAACATTTGGAGCAGAGTGTGTTTCCATCCCTTTCCTCTGACTGTCTTTTCAGAAATTTTTCCTCAATATTTCTTAACTTTACTATTTCACTTATGGCCAATCTTATCACTGAGAGTTAACACAGTGTCCAAGGGTTTTCTTTGACATCACTGTTATGTTCCTAGCAATGAGTGACGACAGACACTGTATTTTAGTTTAACATAAAACAGAAACAGACTTTATTTGAGGAACATTTAAAAGACATTAAAACACTAGACACAATTTTACATTTAATTAATTATCACAGATTATAAGATTTTCCTAATTAAGCT
>NW_007421734.1:0-527 GCF_000475195.1 Diaphorina citri
ATAAATGTAATCTGGATGTCTCGGTATCCGGACATCAATCTCACACTCCCCATTGCAAAGGTTTTTGCAATGAGCGTCTTTTTGAATATTTCCCCCTCTCCATAAAAAAACCCCTACTAAGCGCAGTCGCGGGTTTGATTCCCACCCGGATCTCATTTTATCTTAAACAGATAAAGTTCGTTCTCGGAACGGCTAGCTTTCTCCTGTCCTTTCTCCCTTCTATCTTCTCTTTGGGGATGATTAGACCTTATCAGCTTATCACTCACATTTCCCTCTATCAAAGAGTGACCCTTAGTGGTGAAGACAAACAACCAAGGGAAGATGGGAAGAAATCAAGAGATGGCCTCAAGAAGATCTTTACTAGTATTGCTAGGACTGGTAGGTAGTCTGGTACATCATCATCATCTCTACACAGAACGGGAAAATCTCGAACAGTGAAGTACCATTAGCATGTGCCATGTGGCAACTTATGTATTGTAAAATGTTATGTACGTATTACCAATACTGTTAGGTATACACTTTTTATA
>NW_007421735.1:0-527 GCF_000475195.1 Diaphorina citri
CTCCTAGAGTCCGCAGACTTAATGAGACTTAAACGGCCCGGCTTAGATAAATCTAGGTAATTAGCAAATTAGAAGCTCACAGAAATCTTTTTGTAAAAAAAGGCAAAAAAGCCTTTACAAATCCCCCGGGTATTAAAAACGTCACTTGTCTGTCTGTTTGTTTGTTTGTCTGTCCGTCTGTCTGTTTGTTCATCTCATTTGTTCCTGTCTGATAATTTCTGTTGTTTTGAGTTGTGTACCTTAAAGTTGCCTGAAAATCCTCAGGAGACCTGAAGAACTGGCTTTTCCTTCATATACATTACAAAACATGTGTATTATCAATTTAGTCAGCATAACATTACATAGATAGACAGATTAAATAAATTCAAATATCTACATACATAATTATATTTTTTTAATAACTTTTCTGATACAGTAGGAACTTTGAAAGTTTCAAATCCTATAGGGAAAAAAGTTCCACTATTATCAGAATCTAATCTATTTTATACCTACGGACAAGGACGGGAGGGAAGTTGAAAAAAAAAAAA
>NW_007421736.1:0-527 GCF_000475195.1 Diaphorina citri
GCATACGCTCCCGTAGACGATGACGTCATAATTCATGACTCCCGCTTCGTTTGTTTGTGCGCAAGCGTTTCTGCGCATGTTGACGTGAAATCTGACGTCACAACACTTCGAACTTTTTCATTAGGACGGCAATGAAAAATTAAATTTTCGACCTTTTAAAGTTACTTTTTCCGAGTTTTGACCTCAGATTTGGATTTTCACAACTTTTTACGTAGGAATCGACCTTTTCATAATAATATTTTCCCAATTGCAACTCCTCCATTCCTAATAGAAAGTACCTGTCTATTTTTAGAGGAACATTTTTTTATGAATGCCTGAAAACAAAGCGAGTTATACAATGTGCAAGACATAAAAGAGTAACATGATTTTCGGGAGACACCGGTTTTACGGGAGACAACAGAAAGATTTTACATAGGTACGTACGTAGGTATCTTTGGGTCCGGAAATGGCCCAAAATCCCTGAAGTATAATTTGAAGGAATTCTAAAGCCTTTTCCCAACCACCCTTATCCTCTTCTCGATGCAACT
>NW_007421737.1:0-527 GCF_000475195.1 Diaphorina citri
GTTTATTACAGTTGTTGGATCTAAACCTCTTTTTTCAATGTTTTTATGGATCATATCTATTCATCGTAGTCTTGGGGGTCGTCCAAGACTACCTTCCATTTCCAGATGAAAAATTCTTGAAGGAATACGTATGTATTGGGGGAGAAAAAGAAGGAAATGAAAATAGCCCGTGGTCATCTTTCCAGAATTCCAGATAGATAATTGGAGGACATGGTTAGCCTAGTGGTAACGCGCTTGCTATGCAGAAGGTCCCGGGTTCGATACCCGCCCATCATCGACAAAAATTTGCACTCGTTTTTTGATTGCAAATATTTCAACGGTTTACTTTCTGGTGTTCTCGTGTTTACCCAGAACCTAAATGGGAAGTTTTGTGTCTCTTCTCGCCCCCTCTGATGAGGCATACTACGGGATGGGCATGCTACGGAACAGACCACACGAGTCTAATATAACAGTTGTCGGCTTTACCTGTAGAGTGAAGTGGCAGAGCACGCATAGTAGAAGTCCTCACTGGCATCTTGTCTCGTCAC
>NW_007421738.1:0-527 GCF_000475195.1 Diaphorina citri
CACAGCAAATATTCTGCGCGAGATCTGAACACAATGAGAAAAGTCTATTGTAGAATAGGACTCTGAACTCTCATCATTGAGGCATTGACATTTTTCCAGTGTGTGATAGGTAGGTATATGTATTGTGAAAATCCTTTAAACACCTACTCATCCGGCACTGTCCCAGAGATTGCGCTGTTTTAACTCAATTTTTTGTGCCTTTTGTAAAAACCAAAAGGAAAGGGGAGCCTTTCAGTTGAAGCGTAGACACTCTGCAGTGCACTTGTGTGTTTCTTGTTGCATACTTCCGATTTATTAAGGCAACATAATTTTTAGAACTTTTTAAAAACCAACGTAAGTTTTTGTACCTGTCATTTGAACTCTTTTGGTGTGGTTTGTATATTTTTGACGTTTGTTGTTCTGCACACTTTATTAAATTTCTCATTATTGCACTTTTTTGTTGAATTATTCCGTTTTTACTTTCCTTATCCTATAGGAAGGAAAGTAATGTAATCGGGTCAAATTTTCGATGGTCAGTTTTTAGTGTC
>NW_007421739.1:0-527 GCF_000475195.1 Diaphorina citri
TTTTTTCTCAGTGCAGATTCGTGCTGAGTACGTACAATGATACAATGAGTGCACTTTGCTTTCTCAAACCGAAAGGCAAGTGGCACAAATTCTGATCAATATGACAGGAGTTGAAAAGTTTATCCTTCATGTGGCAGAAAAAACAGTCGGAATACTACTAATTGGAAAAAGGTGGCCAAACTACTCATGCGCGAAGATCATCATAGGTAGGTATAGACTATAGACTATAGAACTACTTGCTATTGTAGGTACTTACCTATGTACCTATTTTCATTATTATTCAATAGGTAGGTTGTTGTTGTTGTTGTAGTAGTAGCAGCGGCAGTGGACTACTGTTCCTCTCCACACTCCCTCCCTGTCTTGAACTCCAGGAAGGAGGCAACCTGGGTTGGACTTGTCCAGAGATCAAGTAGGTACCTACATGTATTTAATATTTGCGCTATATGTACATTGTTAATCATAGAGGATTCAGACAATGCCTGTTCCTTATTTGTGTTTCTAGAAAACCTCGATAGTAAATAATTTTT
>NW_007421740.1:0-527 GCF_000475195.1 Diaphorina citri
TAAACTGTGCCACGAAACTGATCGCTCCCGATCTGGAAAATTTTGTAAAATTTAAGTTTGAAATTCTCAAACTTCCTTTTCATTACTGTTTCTTCTGTTGTTTCTTCACTGTTTCTTTTAACAAAAATTTAACTGCTTCTATGGTTTCTCTTGTTCCTATCAAAATTCAATGTATTATTCAAAATTCTTGCTGATTTCGATATTGATTGGAAATATATTCCTAGGACATTGGACAATGTCTCAAAGATATCACTTGCGTTCAAGAGCAAGTCAGCCTCCTGATCCTTCTGTTGAAAATAATGATGAAAACCTTTCCGAATCAAGTTCGTCCTATGAGACACCCCCTGAAGATCCTGATCCCAACTCTTCTTTTGAACTGCTGGAAAGTATTGCGAATGCAAACATCAATCGACGCAACCTACCACGACAACCCACAAGAGTGTTCATAAAGACTAACATCACTATCATTCCGATTGTCATTTCGAGTGAAGGCGTAACATCAAAATGTTTTAAAGAAAATCTTGAGA
>NW_007421741.1:0-527 GCF_000475195.1 Diaphorina citri
TGCTGCCTCTTCTTCGTCTTCTTCTGCTTCTAAAGTTCTTTGTCTTTTGGCTTCTCCTTTCTTTTTCTTCGTTCTTCTTCTGTTGTTGCTAATTCTCCGTCTTCTTCTCCTTCTGGTTCTTCTTCTGCTGCATCAGCTGCTTTTTCTTCGTCTCCTTCTTCTTCTGCTTCTAAAATTCTTCTTCTTCTTCTTCTTCTTCTTCTTCTTCTTTGGATTCTTCTGTATCTTTTTCCTCGTTCTTCTTCTTCTGCTGCTTTTTCTTCGTCTTCTCAAGTCTGTGGCATATTGACCATTGTCGTGATTTACACGGTTGTTGTTTTGCACCGAGAGAGTAAGAGTGTGAGGTTCAATTGTTCACATACATAGTTAGATAGGTATACATGATAAGCACATATATTATATACATAGCCACATAGATAGATATTAAGTGTACATGATTAACATGAAAGTGAACTTTTTTTTATTTATTATTATTTTTTTTTTCTTTTTTTTTAAGTTAAGCAAGGTTTATATACTTATTTGTAAAC
>NW_007421742.1:0-527 GCF_000475195.1 Diaphorina citri
TTTGTTTTGAGTTTTTCCCTGTTGTTTCTTTGGTTTTGGGTTCATTGTCAGTTATTTTGGGAATAGAACCCAGCACCTTCTATCAAACGAGCACATCTTACCTCCAAGTACCTGCCAATCGCACCTACATCCCTTCCGGACCGGCTGCTATCTCAGTTCGGATAAATTTGACCAGTGCTTTCAGTATACTCTTGTAGGGCAGGTAGTCCGTAGGTTAAGGAAAGTTGTGTGATGTTCACACCAGATTTTTTTTTATCATTATTATAAAATTTACACCTATTTCGTACCAAATACATAAGACCTTCTTTAGACTGCAGTAGTAAAGGGACTTTTCAGTCTCATTCTGGCAATATAAACAGGGTATATTCTATACTTCTCTAGGAGAGCCAATCTGTCAAGTAGCAACATAATAATAAACGAAAAAGAACAACGTCTTCACTTAACTAGTAAGTGAAGACGTTGTTCTTTTTCCTATATTATTAGGGTATATTCTATTCTATTCTATTCTATTCTATTCTATTCCAGGA
>NW_007421743.1:0-527 GCF_000475195.1 Diaphorina citri
AGTCATAGTGCGAGTCAGAGTTTGGGCTAATACGAATTTTAAACTTTACTGAGGCCTTTTCTTCAGGGTGGGTAACTCAGGGCTAGGGTTTAATATGTAGAATGTCCAGTGAGGCTTGTAATCATCTGGTTACCAAAGACAAAATAGTCTATGCGCCAATAACAGAATTTCTTTCTCAGTTATTTAAGTCTGATCCTTTGTTTGCTCAGGGCTAGGGTTTAATATGTAGAATGTCCATGTAATCATCTGGTTACCAAAGACAAAATAGTCTATGCGCCAATAACAGAATTTCTTTCTCAGTTATTTAAGTCTGATCCTTTGTTTGAATGCTCCTCTCATTGGAAAAAGACAAGAAGGTAGAATTAATGAGAAGATTTCTCCTACTTTGCCATTTTACCCAGAATAACCCCTCACAATTTCATTCGAAATTCTAAATCAATTCAGGAAACCTTGAATACAATATCTACGGGAGAAAAAGTTTCAACAATGAATCTTCAACCGGGAAACTTTTTTAAATTTTAAGCTTT
>NW_007421744.1:0-526 GCF_000475195.1 Diaphorina citri
TATTACCATATATGAGTATGATTTATCATTTTGTCTGAATCAAATAATTACAATGATCTCCTAGGATAGGTAACTTGGTAGGATCGTCATGAATAGTGTCTTTCACATTCCTTGATATCTTCAAGAACTTACCTAGGTAGGTACATACAACTCACTATTACAACCCCTATGTATGTATTCATTGTATTATGTTTGTATACTCATAAGTAGGTTGGTACTTGTAGCAGTATAACTATCTCGTTGTGGTTTAAATACCATAAGATCAAAATTTCGACCCTGATAAGTGAAGTTACTCGTACCTAATAGGAGCTGGCTAGGACCCTAATAACATTACAGGATAATCAGGGAGACCCGTCAAAGAGAGGCAAGGAATAAGGTGGTGATCTCCTCTAGAAATGATAAATCGATCGCTTAATTAGACAGGTAAGAGATAGAGATGATTAGGTTCTCCTTTGTCGGGCTGGCGGGTTCCCAGAGTGAAGATCAAAAAGAGACATGATTGTGTTATGTTGTGAGGAAGGCATCA
>NW_007421745.1:0-526 GCF_000475195.1 Diaphorina citri
CAGTTACAAAACTCTTCACAAAACAGCGATCCCAATGAGAAGCAGAATGACTTGCTTAATCAGAGGAATGCTGCCATCGATACCATTGTATCAAAGGAGATCCGGAATGATGAGCTACGTGCTGAGCTGGAGGAGGCTCGGTCCCTGATCACAAGTCTTCAGAATACTATTCAAACCCTGGAGGCTGCCTGGGAGGTGGATAGAAATGAGCTGAACAACTTGAGAAAGCAGATCGCCTCCACACCCAACAACCAGAGAGTTAAATTAACCATCGTAGGAGACAGCCATGTTCATAACTTGGAACCTATTTTGCGTAAACTTTTTCCTTCTAAATATGATGTAAAATGTTATGCTAAGTCAGGTTCAGGTGTAGGTGATGTTTGTAATGTACCATTACGAGAGCATGGCCCTAATGATTTTGTTGTTCTCTTCACAGGAACCAACGACGTTTGCAAACAATCATGGTCATCTACTGAGGCCTGTCTTGGTCAAATTATTGATAAATTCCAATCTTGTAAATTAATTG
>NW_007421746.1:0-526 GCF_000475195.1 Diaphorina citri
GAGTGAAGGCTTGTATACACAACGATAGTCCAACAATCCATCAACCGGTAACTAAACCATCAAACGGTAACTAAACCATCAAACGGTAACTAAACCATCAAACGGTAACCAAACCATCAAACGGTAACTAAACCATCAAACGGTAACTAAACCACCAAACGGTAACTAACGTGAAAAAACATTTAAAAGCCTTAGTGAACAAAGGGAATGTTTGTTTCGCGGCAGTTGTAAACAGTAGCTCAAATGTTGCGAAACAAATGGTTCGAATGTTGAGCAACTTCAGGATAAAACCTCGCACTGAGAGACAAGAAAGATGTTTCAGAAATAATTCTGGAGTTCGTCCCGAAATCGAACAAAGAAGGAAGACGGGATAGGAAAAAGCAACCCGTTCTGAGAACGAGCCTTATCTGTTTAGGATAAAGTCCGCCTCGGATGGGAATCGAACCCGCGACCTAGCACTTTCAAGGCAGACGCGCTACTCTTCAAGATGGGCTGGCAGGAGGCAACTTGATATTGTCATTTCTAC
>NW_007421747.1:0-526 GCF_000475195.1 Diaphorina citri
ACAGAGAAAAAAGTGATGTTTGTCATTCAAAAATACACAGATGGACCAGTATTCAAAGGGAATACATCCAAGAATTGTTATCAAGAAAATAGACACATCACAAGATATCCTATTATACTATCCACTTAAAATGCTCAATCCAAGACTATCATATACTGAACATTATGAATGTATTTGTAAAATTGTGTAATCTTCCTATCACAGAAAGGTATCATTTAAACTTACATTTAGAATCAGAGACTTCCCTCACAAAATTTATTTCAACTATAATAAAAGACAATAAATACAGAGGAGCTGTATTTATTGTCTTTTATACAATTTTAAAAAAAAAAGTTAGTCAACTTAAGTATGTATTATTTGTAAAAAAGGAAACTTTTGCACAGAATATAGTAGATCTTCAGTTTTTTTTTTCCATTTGAAAAATTCACAGTGGTTGTTGAACTCTTTAAACTGACAAGATTGAATAGAAGACGACTGATGCATTCCAACCATTATGGTCTATCAAATCAATTTGAGTGGAAAACAG
>NW_007421748.1:0-526 GCF_000475195.1 Diaphorina citri
TCTTCTCTTTAGAAGAAAACAAATATTAAATAAAATTACTTGATAATAAAGTTATGAAATTAATGAAATTATCAATCTACAACAGTTGATTGTTGGTGTTTGAATGAATAAAATTAGATTTTCTTAAATAAATAATTAGACTTACAAGTTAATAAAAAATAATTAATGTTATTAAAAGTATCGTAGGTAGTTTGTGTTTTGAATTATTAAATAAAATTAATAAATAATTCTAACTTACAAGTTTATAAAAATAACTAAAGATGTTGAAAATAAATAAATAAGTACTAGGTAATTAAACTTGCAAATAAAAATAAATAAAATAAACTTGTTAAAAATAAATAAATAAATATGAGCACCGAATCAGTGATCCACCCTTATGAATAGAAGAGAGAAGAGTTAGAAGACTATAAAGCTTATGGCTATCCACGGAGCATTGTTGTTATACTAGGTTCTCTAATGGAGCAGTTGCAAATGGGTAAAAATTATAAATAAATGGTCGATTCCTATGTAAAAAGTTGGGAAAAAT
>NW_007421749.1:0-526 GCF_000475195.1 Diaphorina citri
TTATCTTATTGATGGAATTTTTCACTTATTATTTCCCTATATGATGATTTTTCTGAACTGACGAGCTAACATTTCGTTTATAACGTATGAGTTCGTTTGGTGCATCACCACACGATATCGAATTATTCAAATTTAGGAAATACTAAACATTTTTTATGTATTTACATCGGAACATATCTGAATCACAGGAAATGACTGATATTAGCTCTTAGCTACCTACATTTTGTAGGTCGAACAATTAAACAATTTGCCTTGATCAAATACAATAGGTATGTACATTGTAGGTACTATATTGTAGGTGAGTTGATATGAGGTTATTTGTTATTACATGGATCTGTTTACCGCGTTGCTATTGATTTTAAGTATGCAGATGATTTGAATGTTGACATTTGTATGATCCACGATCCACCCCAAAGAAGTTGCGGCAATATTTAGATATACGCATTTCTTCATGATTGATTAGTGAGATAATATTTTATTAATTATTTTTATCAACAGAAGTGACTCACTCTGGATATGGAAAAAT
>NW_007421750.1:0-526 GCF_000475195.1 Diaphorina citri
GTGCAAGACGAAATGAAAATACAAAAGTAGATAGAATACGAGTAGATATGTAGGTATGTACTTTCTGAAACTTAACTTTCACTTGCTTATGAATTAACTTTGGCTAAACTATCTATCCGGTTTGTCCTTTCTTAATTCTATCTAAAGTGGAAAATCGCTTCCAATTTACCAACTTCGGCCCACTTATTTGGAAAATAATTGATTTAGAAACAACACAACCTGATGGCTAAATCAATAACCGCATAATGAACAACCATCCATCATGTATTGACAGCTCAATTTATTCTCGTTTGCCAATCAGTTTCCGTCTTCTCCTTTCTCTCTTGTTATTTTCACCAAGAAAATTTGAATTTAAAATTTTAATTGGTACAGGAGAACACCAGATCTGCAATAAATCAAACCTAATTATTATCAACATGAGCAGATGCCCCTCCCCCTTCCTATTTTGCTCATCAATAAAGTCGTGATAGTTCAATAGAAAATAGACAAGTGTGCGTGCTTGAATTGTAAACGAAGCTACTGGATT
>NW_007421751.1:0-526 GCF_000475195.1 Diaphorina citri
GTAGGTAATGATTTAAAATCAAGACTAGAGCCCGTTCTCCCTTTATTCCCAATATAGTGTGCAAGTCACCCATCCATTGATTGGCCTTCCTCGGCGTAGCTTAACATAGGTAACGCTAAAACCGGTTTTAAATGATCGACTGAAGTGTTATCTAAAACTTTCTCGCTTTGAGTTCATAGGTCGTCGCGACAAATTTCAAGATCAGAGCTCAATTGTGTGAGAAAATGTGAAAAAAAAATCCCACAATTACTCAATTAACTTTAAGTCACCCATCCATTTATTGGCCTTCCCCCAAAAACCAGTTTTTTTTGGATTTTTGACTTTATGGATTTCTGGACAAAATTTGCACCACCATTTTCGTGTTCCTGGTAAAAAGACCTTCAATTTGAAAAGACCTTTAACCAGGTTTGGATAAGTCCTTCTATGGGGACAGACAGACCGACCGAGTGAGCGAGCGAGTGACAGACACCGAAGCGAATACAATAGTCCGTCCCTTATACCTTTTTATTACTATTGTAATAATAAA
>NW_007421752.1:0-526 GCF_000475195.1 Diaphorina citri
CCCGAAGGGACCAAAAATTTCTCATGAATCTGGCCCAAAGGACCAATTTCTGATTAATCCGGAACGAAGGACCAATTTTTGAAGAATCTGGCCCGTAGGACCAATTCCTAATCCGGCCCAAAGGACCAACATCTTTTTTTCTGAAGAGGGAACGACAATTGCTAAGGTCTTATCGTCCCGACAGCGAAAAAAGAAGGAAGACAGGATAGAAAAATACCTTTGTTTTCCCTGCTGGGATAGGACTGCAAGTGCAAAGTCCCTTTACCCCAAAGTAGCCATCAGCCAATGCCAACCCCAAGTAGCCGAAAACGAACCTTGGCTCTTTAGGATAAAATCCGCCCCGGGCAGGAATCGAACTAGCACTCTGGCGTGGCGCTTATAACGCAGGCGAGCTATCCAATTTAATTACTAGACTCTAGAGGTTTTCATTCAAATTAAAAAATTTTTTTGTCCTTTGGGAAGGATTTCATTCAATTTATTTTTATTTATTTATTTATTTATTTTTTTTTTTTTGGTCCTACGGCCG
>NW_007421753.1:0-526 GCF_000475195.1 Diaphorina citri
AAGCTTCCAATGCTTATGGAATCCATCTAAACTTTGCAAGGCATTATTTTTTAAATAATCTAAAAATTAATGAACATTTTAAATATTATCTTTTGCTTTGTACCATTGTTTATATTATTCTTGTTCAATATTGTTAAAAATAAAGTACTTGAAAAAAAAAGAGGTTCGATAGAAGAAACTATAAGGTAACTGGCGTAACTGCTAAGATCTTATCGTCCCGAAAGTGAAGAGAGAAGGAAGACAGGTTAGGAAAAAGCCAGCCGTTCCGAGAACGAACCTTATCTGCAGGATAAAATCTGCCCCGCGCCAGAATCGAACCCGCGACCTCGTGCAAGGCAGACGCGCTACCCTTCAAGCTAACTATAGGCTGCGGCGAACCCTCAATGGAGGCTAGGGGAAGCATATTTTCCTTACATATTTTCCTTGTTTCTAAAGGTCTTTGGTCTTGTCCCCCAAAAAGACCTAACCTAACCTAATTTAAAGAAAATTATTAACTGTACACGTATTAATTTAGGTCACAGGGTTT
>NW_007421754.1:0-526 GCF_000475195.1 Diaphorina citri
GAATGTGCTTCCTTTACCTCGCTATTTAGATATTCAAAGTATTTTTTCTCGTAGTATTCATGGAAATATGAATAATTACATAATACGATTTTTTGTAAGGAGGCAGCTACGCAAACTTTTGGTGTGAGGTTCAAAAGGTCTTGAGTTTTTTACAGTAGGTACGAGTATTAACAATAAATTCTAATGTGCATGTATGTCTTTGATGATAGTCAAAATACAGAAAAGGCCAAACAAATTGAAGATGCTAATCTCTAGATATAGGGTAAGTAAATCAGGGTACTTGGAACCTTGAGGAGTTAGTCACAACTAACCAAACCAAAGGTGAGATTATTGCCTGGGGCAATCTCTACTATTCAACCCTGTACAAATATATCTGGCACAGCTCTCCTTTGTTTCAAATTTAACAAGCTCAAAAGTTATCCTGTTGTATAATTAAAGCCCCTGCTTGATATAAGACCAGGTTTTCGTTCCTACATAGGGAGAAACAATGGAGCAACATACAACTTATTCCTCATACATATCCGCA
>NW_007421755.1:0-526 GCF_000475195.1 Diaphorina citri
CGCGATTATGTTCGCGGATTTGGCGATTATGTTCGCGGGTTTCGCGATTATGTTCGCGGATTTGGCGATTATGTTCGCAAATTTGGCGATTTTGTTCGCGGATTTGGCGATTATGTTCGCGGGTTTCGCGATTATGTTCGCGGATTTGGCGATTATGTTCGCGGGTTTCGCGATTATGTTCGCGGATTTGGCGATTATGTTCGCGATTTCTCGATTATGTTCGCGGATTTCGCGATTATGTTCGCGGATTTCGCGATTTTGTTCGCGGATTTGGCGATTATGTTCGCGGATTTCTCGATTATGTTCGCGGATTTCGCGATTATGTTCGCGGATTTCGCGATTTTGTTCGCGGATTTGGCGATTATGTTCGCGCGCGATTGTTCGCGGATTTGGCGATTTTGTTACGGATTTGGCGATTATGTTCGCGGATTTCGCGATTATGTTCGCAAATTTGGCGATTTTGTTCGCGGATTTCGCGATTATGTTCGCGGATTTCGCGATTATGTTCGCGGATTTCGCGATTATG
>NW_007421756.1:0-526 GCF_000475195.1 Diaphorina citri
TCATCGCAAATATCCACAACGTGTTGCATGAACGGAAGTTGGAGTACAATAATAATGAGTGACACACTTCTATGAGTACTTGACGGCCCCCTTGCCTTCCTCCTAAAACAGTTTTGATCCTCTTCAGTCACTCGAGGAAAGCGTCGTTGAAGCAAGTCAATCCCTAAAAATTTTCCTCATAAAGTACATTAAACACCATAATATAATCCAAGAGATCAAAAAATATAGACGAATAAATCCAGTCTAAATTCGCCAACATTGACGGAAGTTTAGTCCGGAATTCTCGGATTGATGCATTCTATGCCAAAATGTTCTCTGCCTGCTGCGCTACGGTGGTTTGAAACCGTAGAATTGAATTAAAAAAGAAATTTAGACTGGAATCATTGCGGAACCACAAAAAAATCCCGGATAATAAAACTAGACATTACGAACCTCACCATTCATCAGCTAGGTGTAACCAAACCCACAAAATGAATGACGACCAATTACTTGAATCCAACAATCGAAATTTGGGGGCGAAAGTCGA
>NW_007421757.1:0-526 GCF_000475195.1 Diaphorina citri
AAAGGTAATCAGGCAGATTTTATTTTTTCAATCATAAGGTCTTAACTTTATTAAGGAAATAAATTATTTTATAGTTAGGTAGTGACGTAATTCGACTACCAAGTGATTCAGTGGACTATGGAACTCATACCGTAGGTGTATTTTCCTTTCGTAAACAGACCCGGTTACATTTTTGTTTTGGAAACTGATAATAAGTACTGATACCATAGGCATAGGAGATCCAAGACCTACAAACTTGAGTATATATACTAATTAATGTAGAATTACAAACAAATAGATACCTAGGTAGGTAATTTTGTTATCTTTTTAATTTTAGCTAGGTATACCTACCCAGGTACCTACCCATTATCCAATTGATAGTGTAGCATTATTAAATTTTAATTAATTAAAAATTAAATAGCGTGATAATCCTATTAGAAAACTCACTCTCTTTCTCTTTCACCCTCCATCTCTCTCTCTCTAAAGAGGGTAGGGGTGGGTACATATAATACTGACCATACCTACACATTATTCAGGGTGTTGTTAG
>NW_007421758.1:0-526 GCF_000475195.1 Diaphorina citri
CATCTGTAGGTGGAGATATAATTTATTTATTCAATATACCTATCTTATTTGTACTGTCGGCTAAGACTAAAAAGTCCCTATAATAGATATACTCGTAGTATCTATAGTAAATGATAATTGAAATAGAAGATTTCGTAATTGATTGATTGATTGAGTGCTTGATCAGTTAGTTACGAGATCTTTCACATTAAAGAAAAGCCAACATCACTCAGAAAAATTGCGAAACACGAGCCACCAAAGTTGTCAGGTGTATTATCCATTTGTCCACCTGACAACCTAATAGAGTTTCCCAATTTTCCATTAGCTATTTCCGCTTCCCATTGTAACTTTGTTTGTAAAATAAGGATTTTTTTTCCATTGGCATTATTTGTACATGTTCAGCACCTGAGTCACTCATTCATTCAAATCCTTTGATCTTTCCGACTTTATATGAGTATCTACACTATCTACTTTGTACATCGATGGAATATTGTGTACAAGTAGATGCACCATATAAGACAAATAGTATTTGCTCTATTGCTACGAA
>NW_007421759.1:0-526 GCF_000475195.1 Diaphorina citri
TCTATGTTGTGATCTATTTAGACCGGGAGTTAGCGTACACAGAAATTATCCCAAAGGATCAAATACAAATCGCGAAAATTACACCACGAAAATTTTCCTCTACACACAGACACAGTATTTTCATAGTTCAATATCTTTGGTTAGGTGCTCTTTTTTTTTACGTTTCTTTCTAAGGTAGGCTGTTCTACATAGAAAAACGTAGGCAGCACATAACTTAAAAACATGTCTATAAGATTCAGCCAACTCCTGTATATTACGAGTACCTACATACATAGGTAGTTAGAGACGTGTTGATGTTTCGAAGCGAGGCAATAATGAACTTTGCGTGTGAACCAATATAAAAATACATGATTGGATAATTGGCACGTCCAATTAGCCAATCAACACAGCTGTCAGCACATCCACAAACCAGAGCCATTGGAAGAACTTCATGGATCATAAGTTCCTCGATTAAAATTCTCCTTGATAAATTTTATGACTCGGAAATGGGGATCGAACCACTAACCTCCAGATCCGAAGTCCACTG
>NW_007421760.1:0-526 GCF_000475195.1 Diaphorina citri
AATCGCGAAATCCGCGAACATAATCGGCAAATCCGCGAACATAATCGGGAAATCCGCGAACATAATCGCCAAATCCGCAAGCATAATCGCAAAATCCGCGAACATAATCGCCAAATCCGCGAACAAAATCGCGAAATCCGCGAACAAAATCGCCAAATCTGCGAACATAATCGCGAAATCCGCGAGCATAATCGCGAAATCCGCGAACATTATCGCAAAATCCGCGAACATAATCACGAAATCCGCGAACAAAATCGCGAAATCCGCGAACAAAATCGCCAAATCCGCGAACATAATCGCCAAATCCGCGAACATAATCGCCAAATCCGCGAACATAATCGCAAAATCCGCGACCGTCAAATCACATATATCCGCGAACATAATCGGCAAATCCGCGAACATAATCGCCAAATCCGCGAACATAATCGCGAAATCACATAGGTACGATAGGTATAGGTATAGGTATAGGTATGTTTTATTTGGTATCAATTTTTTTTTACAAAGAATTTCTTATCCTAAGCTTAAT
>NW_007421761.1:0-526 GCF_000475195.1 Diaphorina citri
ACAAAAATGACAATAGATATTGTAAAAGTTAGGGTAGAAGAATACCCAAATAAGCATTATTAAATAGGATAAGGAAAGTCGTGTGTTGTTCACACCAGATTTTTCCAATAACAAAACTTCCAGTGCTGTAGCACTTTATTCTTTAATGTTTTCACACATTATACTTCTCTATTGATTATTGATCTTGATGTTTTGTATTAGTACCAGTTGTTTGTATACGTTTATAGTTAGTTTAGTAGTGTCTATAGTTGTTTGTTCTCGGGCGAGTGTTGTTACCGCATTGTCAGGTCCGTTGTGAGTTAATTTGGTTTGACATTTTTCCCTGCATGTCTGCCAAAAGTGTCATTTAACCTCGTCCAAGAATTACCATCCTTTATTTATGGTAGTAATGCAGTATAAATGAGGTTTACTCTATTACCACCACAAATAATGTACTTTGTCTCTACATTTTTTTGCTTGTCTTTAAACGTAACAACTGTTTTCAGAGCACCTCATATACATTATTTGAATAATTATTTCAATATCT
>NW_007421762.1:0-526 GCF_000475195.1 Diaphorina citri
CCCATATAGAAAAAAAGTCGATTGGATAAAATTTAATTTTGTGATTTTTCAAAGATTTTGCGTGGACGTTCCCATTTACGAATATTTAATTAAAGACACAGACAGATAAGACTCATGTTATGTCAAAAATCTATTATGAACCAATAATGCGAAAAAAAAGTGGCAATTCGGGCACAAATTATGAAATCAAAATCTTGAATTCCAACGTTTATGCAGCAAAATTTCGTACCTATAAATTAGTATAAAATTATAAATTATAGGTAGCTATCTACAGGTAAGAAATACCATAAGAAGGGTTCAAAGGTAGGTAGGTATCTTCGTGACTAAGACTAATAAAATTACGCCTCTATTAGGAGGAACACCAGATGAGTCCGAGAATCCCAAATCGGATGATTTGGGTCCCAACTCAAAAAAAGGTCATCCAAGTTGCGTCCCCGGTACCTAAGACAGTTCTAGCTCAGGTAGCTCAGGGACGCAACTCGGATGATAAATTTTAGAAATGGGACCCAAATCGGACGGACGCAAC
>NW_007421763.1:0-526 GCF_000475195.1 Diaphorina citri
ATAGTAGAAAATGTTAGGACATATCACACAATTGCTTCAATTGACTAATAAGCACTTGCGACAACTACTTCTACATGTAGTGAAGTTTTTCTTGATGGTTCCACAGTTTATTTGGAGCTGGGTTTCAGCAACATTTGATATCTGGTTTGTTGTAAGGACAGAGGGGCTGCAAAATGATCACAGTTCGAAACATGGAATCAGAATCAAACCTTGACCAGTGGCTTGCTTCTGAAAGTATATTTTTTCTACTTTGCATTTCACAATATCCTGTTGCCTGAAGGATGATTATAATTGCTATGCAACATTTAAGATTCCCCAATTAATACAATTAATTGCCATAGCTTGGACTCAAACCAACCACCCATAGATCCAAAGTCCACAGCACTACCACCAACGTTGGTGAAACATTTCATCTGAATCAGAGAAAACTAGTATTTTTCATTGCAAGAGCAAGAGGTGGCTTTACATACCTGTAATGATGAAATGGCTTGAGTTTCACATGACAATCTGGATGTGACTTTGCTGA
>NW_007421764.1:0-526 GCF_000475195.1 Diaphorina citri
CATAGTCTGATGAGCATACCTGTGCCATACAGGGTCCGCGATAAAACCGTCATATGAGTCATATCCTTTCTAACAAACTGAAAACTTTCGTATTTCCAAATTGGGTGAAATGATATGATATAATTTGTGTGTGAAAACTATACTGCTTTAATCGATTTTCTAGACTAATTCTATTGAAGGCATCAGGGAACGCTGTATCTATCGGGTTTATAATCTGTTGTTAATTCATGTGTTTGTCAACCGCTGAGCAACTGAGCATTCTTCTAGACTAGTTCAAAAAAGTCAAAAATTGGAAGGTAAAATAGACATGATTAATTTGTCATTTTTAGGAGAATTTTTCCAAATTTAGACCTTTCAAGGCCAATTTTAGGCAGGATTTATTAGATTTTCAGGATAAATCTAGGATGCTTATTCTGTAGTCAAGTGTCACTATCAAATCCTGTATAACATCAGGCTCTAATTCTAATAGGTTTCAGTTAGGTTCTCATGTAGAACGATAAGGTTCTGCCTGTGCTAGTATATTTTG
>NW_007421765.1:0-526 GCF_000475195.1 Diaphorina citri
TCATATAATTATTTTTTAATTTCTAATTGTGTTTTTTTGACGAGGACATAGAAAAACGCTGTTTGGAAATATTTACCCGTCTACTATCTACCCGTTAGTTTCGTGCAATCTGAAAGCAATACAATCTGGATTGAAAATAACAATAACCAATCAGTAAATAATAAGTTTCTCTGATAATATCCAGTTTCTTTCCATCTGACGGGAATCAAAGAAGTGACCTTACCTAACTTTCTATGAAATCTGGTGAGTGGTGACTCCGTAAAGTCATTTTATTTTGAAAATAAAGCAATAAGTAAAAGGGAGGGTTCTCTCTACAGTCTCTACTTACTCATCTTTAAGTCGAGTTATTAAGTATTCATCTTGAGTTAATCATAAAAATTCTCAAGTAATATAACTGATATACTCGTAAGTTCGTCATATCAGAATGGTATAGAATAGATGATAGAAGATATGTATGTATTTTCTATGAAAGGTTGAACGTTCTGTTCATTTAGAATATTTAGATATTTCTCTAATATTCTAAGTA
>NW_007421766.1:0-526 GCF_000475195.1 Diaphorina citri
GTACCAACTGCGCCAGCGACCGGTGACACCCTGTAAGTAGAAGAATAAGAAATGAAACACCCTGAATAAGAGTATAGCAGTATAGCTGAATGAACGAACTTCATCAGTACCTACCTACCAAGGTGTGGGTTGTATTCCCGCCCGGAACAGGAATTATCCTAAACGGATAAGGTTCGTTCTCGGAACGGCTGGCTTTCTCCTTTCCTGTCCTCCTTCTCTCTTCGATTTCGGCACGATAAGACCTTCCGTTGTTCCCTCTATCAAACCTCTATTTTATGAATTTCAACAATAAGCTATTCAGCTACTGCTATTATAATGTGGTCCAATTTAAAGTCTCAACAATCACTCTCAAATAATGTTGAGGATAGAAATTCCATACTTCGTCCGGGATCGAACCCACGCACTCCTGTTTAAAAGGCTAACATCTTGACCACTCCACCACCGTGGTCGTTTGACTCTGACTTACCAGTTTTCCCTTCTTCTCCAGATAGCCACACATTTTGCTGCCATCTTTAACCGTAACTGC
>NW_007421767.1:0-526 GCF_000475195.1 Diaphorina citri
AACACACACAGTGAGAGCTTAATAGCTTTTAGAAATTAGTAAGTACAACTTAAGTACAAAAGTAGGTATAAGTACTTAGAACATTCATGTATTTCCAAGATAGGTGTTGGAGATTTATTGTAAGAAAACAGTTTGTAGGTACCTAGGTACTTAGTACAGTACCTACATACTGAGTCGATTTCAATGACCGAACGAAGAAAGTTTCCTATTTTAATTCAAATTTTTAATGGAAAGAATAATTTTACTTTAGTCTGTCCATAACTCTACGTTGTATATCCATAACCTCTAACGGTCAGTCCAATTTTTGATTTCGTTTCAACTTTTTGAAAATCTAAAAAAAAAAGCTCTACGTAGTCCCGTTAACAGTCTTTCCACCTTAACAATCAGACCATCAAAGAAAATACAAAATAAAATATGAGAGAGAGAGAGAGAAGGGAGAAAGATCAAATGAAACTTACGTAATAATTTCTGTACGGAAAGCTTAAAAATTCTCTCTCTCTCTCTCTCTCTCTCTCTCTCTCTCTCT
>NW_007421768.1:0-526 GCF_000475195.1 Diaphorina citri
TCGGCTGTCTTCCACTCTTCGATTTCGAGACGATAAGACCTCCGTTCTTAGAACTTAGAACTCCCTGTATCAAAAACCTCTTCCAAAATACCAATAATACCTAATTTTATTTTTATATATAAATAGGTAAAGAGAACAGAACAGTTAAGATAGAAAGACAGAACAGTTTGGCGAGGCAAAAAGTCTTCTAGGCTTCAAATGGCCTTGGCAGTAAGTATACTTATACCTATTTATAAATAGGTAGGTAAGTTGGTACTTGGTACTTACTCCTCAGCCAGCCGTTTCGCTTTTGATCCATTAGAAGAACTAGCACTCTGGGGTAATCTCTCAGCCTCTGACATACTGCTTCAAACTGCTTGTAAAGTCCTGCTTTATTTTATTTCCTTTGAGAATAACATGGTTTGTTCTTTTAAACATCAAGTGCCCGAAGTAGGTAGGTATTTGTTTTATAACTTCCAGTCTGATAGGTATACTGTGTCAATGGGCAACTCAAAATATTATTTGAGCAGTTCTAAATAAAGATTTA
>NW_007421769.1:0-526 GCF_000475195.1 Diaphorina citri
CGTTCAAGTCTTTTTTTACTGCTCTGGATACCGACCACGCTTAACTTCAGTGATCCATTCGCCGGTGGCTTTTCTTTAATTACATCAAGAAAGCGGTTGACATTTTTTCTTTGATAACTCTGATTTTCCTCCTAAAACTTCTTTGTGATAAATAATCCAATTAGATAGGTAATTTTCTACACTATTTACTCACCTCTAATTAGATAGGTAGGTAATCGTAATCGATAAAATAATCTATCTTCACCACAAACTAGAGCCAAGACAAGGTATAAGAGGATAAACAGTGCCTACAAATGTATGCAATAAGCCATACCAATTCGTTCGGTCAAGTCAGATTGAGAGTTTTTTCGGATATTTGTTGGTAACTTACCTACTTTACCAAAGGTACCTACCTACAAATAGGTAGGTAGGTAAGTTTTATTTATCCAAATAAAAGTTGGCCTGTTTAGTTTGCCAGAATGCCAGCTATAAAAATGTTGAAACACTCCACTTAATATTTGCCAGAAATTGTACCTATTTATTTTAT
>NW_007421770.1:0-526 GCF_000475195.1 Diaphorina citri
AACGAGGGAAGGCAGAGGGGGATAATTTCGTTAATTAAGTGCTTTCGAGGGAATTTCTGAAGCGCGAGAATTCCCCCCTGGGGGGAGGTGGTAGGAAGAGGTGGGAATTATCCAGGAGTTTCTTAGATTCTTCTTCCTGTTCTTCTTCTTCTTCTTCTTCTTCTTCTTCTTCTTATGCCTATTGTGAAATATCACAGGTCGTAGGAGAGGGTGTCTTAAGGCTAAATTTTATTATAGGCAACATGATGCAGGCTAAAAACAGCGCGGAGAGCAAAGAGGATAGAGGTGTTGGCTCTCAGTTCTATGCGGTTTGAAGTCATCGCTTCCCTCTATTGTCAGTTTCCTCTACCTGCTCAATGCTCCAAACGCTATGCACTCCGCTGCGCTCTGTTTTTAGCCTTAGTGAACCATGCTTCAAGATAAAACCGGCGAAATCGAAAATACACAAGGAAACAAGCGGGGCCCGTCCCTCCGGGAATTTTTCGATCTTGGTTAAAGAAAATCAGTATTTATGTACCTACCTATT
>NW_007421771.1:0-526 GCF_000475195.1 Diaphorina citri
ATCGAACCAGCAACCAAGAGGTTACAAGGCAGAATGTAGATGAAGAAATAACTGTTACACTTCTACCTGTGAAGTGTAACAGTTATTTCTCTATCTACATTCAATATGGACCTTCACAAAGTTACTGAGGCATCCATCCAGATACAAGGCAGAAGCTAACTAGGCTGACTTCCACGATTTTTCCTTGACTTGCGTTTACTTTGGACAATAACCTTTCTGAAAGAAGCCAATGAAAAGTGTGTTCATCTTAATGAGAGTTACCTATTAGTGCTGGGCTTCTAAGTAATTAGATGTTCTTGTTGTGTAAGTAAATAGATAATTGGTAGGTATTTACATATTCATTATAGATAAGTAACAAATTAATTAATAATCCGCGTTTCTTGAGAAATTCCCTTCAGTCCGCTACTTGGAAACATATCCATTATTATTCCAATTAGGTAGGTACTTATATGTACCTATATGTATCATAAATAATTTATTGAATTGGCTCAGAGTTGCATGAAGATGTTAAACTGAAGGATAAGAT
>NW_007421772.1:0-526 GCF_000475195.1 Diaphorina citri
AGATTCAACTTCTTTAGCGTTTTCCTTAGATATTCCTCGACATCAATCTTGTGCTTGATTCCAGTTAATCTTTTCAAGATCTCCTTATGTTTCGACTTTAATCCTGGGGACACGTTTTTAGAGGGAAATGTAGTTTGTGAGGGAAATGTAGTAGCATTCTAAAGCGAAGTCCTTATTTGAAAATGTGGGAAAACTGGGCTGTATTTTGATCACAATCGAACGGTTAATGAAACTTTTAAATAAACATTTTTCTCTGGACTCGTGCATACTTAGTTAGCACATCAACCTCCGTTTGTGCCAGTTCCTTTGAGAGCAAACTTCCACACATGTGACTTCTGCACAAGTACCGAAAGTTCTTCAACCCTTAAGCTGTGTCCACACATAGTCAGCGGCCGTCGATCGACATCGATCTATGTGGACTGAAGCCGTCCACACTGCCTCTACAACATTTGTAGATTCACCTCTTCACCTCGTCGATCGACAGCGTCGACTAAGTATGAACACATTTTATCGTATATATTAGCCA
>NW_007421773.1:0-526 GCF_000475195.1 Diaphorina citri
TTATTATTTTTTTTACTTTAATCTTTGAAACAAAATGAAATTAAAAAGTACTTCTTGGTAAACGTATCTAATAAAATAATACCTACTTACTAAAAATTTGAATTTTAATCCAAATTTTTAGTGAGTAGGTTGACAATTGAGGTAATTATGCAGAAGTCACGTCCATGGAAAAGAAAAGCTCCTTTTTGTATCTAACCTAACCCTATAATAACACTAATCACTGCTCTAATTGTGAGAACTCCTTCTTGCATTTAACCTAACCCTATAATAACACTGGTCACTGCTTGTTTGTGCCAGTTCCTTTGGTAGCAATATTCCATGGATGTGACTTCTGCACAAGTACCGCAATTGACACTGGCTTGATTCTTTAATTAAGTTCAATTGTAAATTTTTATGTACCTACTATCTACTTGTATGTTCTAAATATTAAAAAAAAAAATTCAAAATAAAATTATTGTAACCCAATAAAACTTCTTTTAAAAAAAATGAATCCCATTTTTTTTTTTACAATTTTTTACTAGGGGGG
>NW_007421774.1:0-526 GCF_000475195.1 Diaphorina citri
GGCTCGTCCTGAACCGCAGTCAACCATCGTGAGGACTTGTGCTTGGTCTTTAAAAGCAGAGAGAACCCTTTGAAGAACGGCGAAGAAGGCTGGTTAGGGTTAGCTGTTCTCCTCCCTGTTTATAGTCCCACAGCCAGACGTTAGTCTTCTCTCTGTTTAATGTCCCCTAGCCAGACGTCCAGTAATACAGTGACGTTAACTCCTAGAAAAAAATATTTACCTCTGATGGAAAGGAGAGAACCTACGACATTCATATTGGTAGTGCAGATAGATATCACTCTTATTGACTCGTACAACTGTGGCAGTGTTGCAAGCTACCACTTCTGTTATGAGATCCCCATCTTTCAACGTCAAATCTGCAATCTGAAAACAAACAACAGTACATATTGCATAGTCAGAATGAAGCTCTAAGGGCCTAGTGGTAACCTTCCATTCACAAGATTTATTCACTCAATCATTCACATACACATACTATCTCAAGAATCCCAACACCTAGAAAGATCAAATTTGGTAGGAATATTCCAAT
>NW_007421775.1:0-526 GCF_000475195.1 Diaphorina citri
ATTTGGAGAAGTAACCTCTGTACCAATGTGAAATTGACTGAGTGATCTGTGTCCCTTTATTTCAGCTTATGTGGAGGTAGCACAGGCCTCGAAGAAGAACCCTGTTTCGTCGAGTGTCCGGTAGATTGCGCTTACTCTGAATGGACTCCATGGAGTGAGTGTACAGCTCTCTGTGGACCAGGCGTCCAAAACAGGACCAGAAAGGTAAAAGCCATATGACCGGACGAAAATATTTTGTCTTCAGAATTTAGGTTGTCTTATGATCTGTGGAAAGTAAAGGCAAAAATTGGGACTTGAGCCCTTAGCAGTGCAGGTTTAGTCGTTTTTTAAGTACGTACATATTATCTTCTATGAGGCACTAGCTTAACTCCATACACAAAAAGCCCACTATGAGGCTTAGGTGTTGGGGCAATTGCACCAAGGGATGGGTTAAGCTTCTACGAATCTTCTATTAGGCACTAAAAAGGTTCGTTTTAGCTTTCACACCTCAATCAATGTTCTTTTAACTTTCACATCAAATTTCAGA
>NW_007421776.1:0-526 GCF_000475195.1 Diaphorina citri
AAATGTAGAAGGCACCACATCACTTCTAAAATTGATTTTCAGGGGAGCTTTCTAGATTCTCAAAGCATTAAAAGTTCTTCTATAAGCCTATAACCTCATCAACAGTCTTTCCTTTTGTCCAAACAGTTGAAAAGTATTTTCTTGATATTCAACACAAGCTTGAAGAAGAGAACAAGATGCATTTCATCTCCCAACATCTAATGCACGGTAATGTAATAATGTAAAAAGAGTTAAGGAGTATATCCTCCATGAAAAAATAAAATCGAGCTACGTGATCTCATAATCATCATTGTATTCTTGTGATCATTTGATCATGATTTATATTGGAGAACCAATAATTTGTTAATTAAAAAGAACGCTGGTTCTTTCAGGATCAGATATGGGTTCTTTGCCATGGTTACATGAAATAATCAGTTTTTCCTACGATCGTATATCATATGGGTAAACGTATTCGTATACCCGGGTACAGTCATGATTTTGATCAGGAACTTTTCAAGTTCACGAGTTGTCTGCATATTCAGTAGTG
>NW_007421777.1:0-526 GCF_000475195.1 Diaphorina citri
ACTGGCCATCAATCAACACAATTGATTGATGTCAACTGAACTTTCCACACTGCCCCGACAACATACATAGATTCAGCTTGTTGATTGATGGTCTACCTGCCTAAATAATAAAATAGATAGTTACAACCTCCAACCATGTTCATGGACTTTTTCCTCAAGATCTGTGTGTAACCTTTTTGTGACAACACTCAGTAAGTAGGTAGGTAGGTAGGTACTTAAGCAGAAGCAGGCAGAAATTAAAGTGACTTGAGACCCAATTGAATAAATTTTGGGTAACTTGTTTTGCATTGGTGCTTAGCATTTCCATTTTTGGTAACATTACACCCCAACACGTTTTTGAAGTCTGCAGTTCATTTTTTGGGTCTCAAGTTAAGTAGGTAACTGGTCCTTGCTTTTATGCAATATATTTGACAGAAAGGACCCAGCATTAAAAAAATTGTTTTTTGTTTTTGTTTTTTGATATTTTATGTTTTTTCTTCTCTTTGCAAATTTTAACTACTCACACTAAGAGAGGGGTCTCTCTTGT
>NW_007421778.1:0-526 GCF_000475195.1 Diaphorina citri
GTTTAAAACAAGTTTACACACATGTGATAGAAATTATTGAAAATATTTACATAATCATAATGTTCTGGGAAAATAAATCCACATGCACATCTCTATGTAAATCTAATCTAACTGGAGCTATAAGTTAACATTTAACATCACGAAAAATAAATTTTCCACTCTCGTGAACATTCTGGGAAAATAAATTCCCATGCACATCTCTATGTAAATCTAATCTAACTGGAGCTATAAGTTAACATTTAACATCACGAAAAATAAATTTTCCACTCTCGTGAACTGAAACTGATATTTTATAGAAGCAGTCTGTCTACTCGTGTTTTAATAATCATGTTAGGTAGGAATACAATAACATGAGCCGATGTTATTTCTAAGGTACACCTATGTATATTGTACATCATACATTTTCAAAAACATGTGTGAAAACATTTTGAAAAATCAAGCTCATGAAATGAAATTACCAAGAAAAGAACCCAACTCAAAAATAATTCACTAATTAATTTCAACAGAATTGTCAGATTGATCTGTC
>NW_007421779.1:0-526 GCF_000475195.1 Diaphorina citri
AGTATAATGGATCTCAGTATTTTACACCACCACAGGCACTAGTTCTTGCAAATACAAAAATGTCATGCATTGCTAAATCCTTCGCTAATTTGTTTTCTCAGCGAAGAAACTTCACCCTAATAGTCCATTATCTCTAGAGACTGTTTTCTGAAATCATTGTTTAGATGAGACTAATAATAGAGGAAAAACAAATGCATGCAACTTAAACAAAGCAAGTGATATGTGCCTGGTATAAAGGTCAGAAAAAAAAGGTTGATAAGCACGTGTTTGAATGCACTTAAGTGACGATGACGTTATTGTATGAGATCTTCGCACTCAGTGAGAAAGAATTAAAGTGCAGTCAACCATTCATGAATCAATCTCACACAACTTAGTTTGTGTACTTTGTGTGCTCTAACTTCAGAAACTTTGTCTAAATGGACAAGCTGCATCTTTCAAAGTATATATGTAAGCAGTATAGGACTCATTATTTTCTCAAATAGACTGCAGGAACGAATTCAAATTACCATATTTAAGAGAGAGTTAG
>NW_007421780.1:0-526 GCF_000475195.1 Diaphorina citri
GAGGGAGCAGATAGCGCCATTCCAGGTGGACTTTACATCCAAGAAGTGTCCTTAGACTTTAACAAAGTCAAGAGTGCAGGGTTTGTACATTAACTACATTACCGTTTGAACCTTTAACACCCATTTTATGAACGAAAACTCTAATGAATTGTCTGGAGCCTACTAGATGTATTGTTTGAAATTAATGCTTCACTGCAACTTGAGAACCAGTATTCGGTTCATACATATTTCCCTTAGAGTAGCCAGGGGCGCGGCAATGAAGACCCGGGCAGTAGTACCATTTGGTAAACTACCTAAGGTACTCAGACTCGGTAAAGTTAATGTGAGCAAACGGGTATCTTGCAGCCGGATAGAGGGTGAAACCCGCATCACCAATGACCATATCAGATTTACAGTGACATTAACCCCATTTAGAATGACAATAATAATGGTTTTGTATCAATTTTTCCCATTTCAGCGTATTCCTTGCTACAAAAGAGGGGGAAGCTGTTTTCCCTTGACTCCACCAATTCTATTCTAGAGCTAC
>NW_007421781.1:0-526 GCF_000475195.1 Diaphorina citri
ACCAGAACTTATTACAAGGATTGCAACTAACTCCATCGTCTACTAACTGTAAAAGCATTTGGATTGCCAAGTTGAGACCATTGTACTAGTTTCATAAGTTACAAGCCCAGTATTGTCTGCAATCTGATTTTCATTGGCTATCAGTATTATTAGTTCATTACTTTTGTTGAGTAGGAGAAGGCTCTAAAAGGTTCTTTGTCCGTGACTGACAGATTTCGTCAGGAGTTTTGTTACCTAAGAGCCCTCAGCTGTAGCTAGGCCACATCGTGTAGTAATCATTTCCTACTGCATCAACTGAATTGCATGGATGCAGTACTTTGCAGAACGAATGACAATAATTGCATTAGTTCAATGATTCCATTAGATTTTCGAGTCAATGTAACTTACTGTTTGCACGTATCCGTACCCATTCTGCCAATTCGATCAAAAAGTGCTTGCTGCTCTTTATAATTCTGCGACCATTGTTAATTTTATCAGTTGCAGTTGCTGTCACTAATCCACTCCTGTTCACATTTGATGTGCAACA
>NW_007421782.1:0-526 GCF_000475195.1 Diaphorina citri
TATGCACTCGGGTACAGTTTGGCCGCATGCGTGACTCCGTCATGTATTTTCTTACACCTGTAGATTTCCTTCATGCCAGAGAATAGGATTTTGACGGGCAGAAATTTGGACGCTTTGTAGCCGATGTCAAATGGTGTGTAGAACACAACGTACCTGGAAATATAAAATTCACATTGAGCTTCTAAAAAACCGCCAAAATAGCGCGAACCGCATTACCAATCTAAACCAAGAGTTTCATATTGTATCCTTGTCATATTTGTGGACTACATACCAAATTTCAATTCTCTAGCTCTTACCGTTCCGGAGATATTTTGTTTACAGACACACACTCTCTCACATCTCACACAAAGAGACACACGGACCGATTTGGATTTAGGCTCTAGGGACCTCAAAAAATGTTTTAGAACTAAAACTAACCACCAAAAATTTTGACCTAAATGAGAAGTTTTGTCTCTCCTCGCCCATCTGATGTCGTTGTAATACGAGTTCTCGTATATCCTTAAAAATAAACCAACTTGTTTTTTTT
>NW_007421783.1:0-526 GCF_000475195.1 Diaphorina citri
GTTTAACTGTTTCCGTTTCATCTTTTATGGTGGTGGGTGACGAAAAACTTCACCACCTTCATCACGTCAAACATACGGCTCTGTTCAATTATTTCCTTGAGCAGCACAACAAAACCTATGCCACCCTCGTGGAATATTACTCAAGACTGCATATCTTCTCTGGCAACTTGAGGAAGATCCAACTCCTCCAGGACACTGAACATGGCTCTGGCGTGTATGGACTTAACGAGTTTTCTGATCTTTCCACCGCCGAGTTCCAGGCGAAATATTTGGGTTTCAAACTGAAACCTTCCTACGCAGATCGTAGTGTTCCAGCGATGATTCCTAACATTACTCTCCCTCGTGCATTTGACTGGAGAGAGTATGACGCTGTCACTGGCGTGAAGGATCAAACTATGTGTGGATCTAGCTGGGCATTCAGTACGACAGGAAACATTGAAGGCGTGTACGCAGCTAAAACTAAGAAACTAGTTTCTCTTTCTGAACAAGAGCTGATTGATTGTGACCAGGAAGATGATGGGTGTGA
>NW_007421784.1:0-526 GCF_000475195.1 Diaphorina citri
AATCCATCGTATGAAAAATAAGAACAAGCTGAAGAAGATACGAAAAGTGGTCGAAAAAGAAAAAGCGACAGAGACAATGATTGAACCGAATAATAATGAAATAACATCTGAGCCTATGAGTATCGAAAGCAATCCAATACAACCTAAGAAAAGGGGTAGAAAAAGGAAGTGCAAGAAACACACTGATGAGCAGATCACTCGGAAGTCTGTATTGCACAATGAATCGGTTTCTGAAGAAAAAGCACCAGAAAGAAAGCGTAGAAAACTTGATCTCACCAAACAAGACACCGAATCAACAAAAACCTCAAGTAAAAAGTTACGAAAGAAAGTTCTACTTCGAAAAGGCAAAAAGCTCCGTGCTTGCAAACTTCTGAATAGTCCAATAATGCGAAGCAAGCTACGCCAGTCTGTCCGCTTACGAAGGCAGCCCGAGTTGCGTCAAAGGAAGAGAAACCTAGGAAATGAAAGCAATGATGAAACGTTAAAACGTGAAAAGAAAAACGTTGAAAAGATTGAAAAACTCAAG
>NW_007421785.1:0-526 GCF_000475195.1 Diaphorina citri
TCCGGGATGATAAAACCTTAGAAGTGACAGTTCCTTTTATCAAACCTTTTTTAAATCATTATTGTAGAATACTCATCTCGGGATTGGTTCATTAGAAATTGGCAGCCTTTAAAGAATTGAATTGTTTTATATTTCCAGGTTACCTCACGAATAAACTAAACCTACATGCTGGTGATGATGCTGTAAATGTAAAATGGACTCCAGTAGATAAGAACACAACCCTGTTTGCCAATCATAATGATCTAATTCATAAAGTAGCCCAACGCCTGAATGCTCATTGGTCAAGCGAACCAAGTTGAAAAAATATTTGAAACCAGATGTCAATGCCACTGAATCCACTGATGCATGCCATTAAAACGGGCACAGAGACACAGTACCGCGCTTGGTTGCCATGAATAATCCCCATCCGTGGCATTGCTTTTACGGATGAGTATACCATTTATATGATTTTTTTTTAGGTTCTTTTGCTATATGAATCTCTACTGTCCTGTTTTTTTTTTTTTTTTTTTTTTTTTTTTTTTTTTAG
>NW_007421786.1:0-526 GCF_000475195.1 Diaphorina citri
AGCTTTTTCTGGTAGCCCTTTAGGTCCTGCATCAACCCTCAAGCGTTGTACAGTCGTTCGCGGGACACCCTGTATACCGATTATACGATATGTCTGAAGACCGTCAATACTGCCAAAGCTTCTACTTCTACGGTATAAGTATCAGACGTGTGAAAATAATCTGACCCACAAACCTTGTCTTGAGACGTAGGAGTAGCTTGGCTACTAGTTGAGTAGCTGCTCAATCTAATTAATAATCAGACGAGGTTTTCATATCGATGTCTATAGGGTGAACCAGAAACTTGAATATACTATGACTATATTTAGCCTTGACTGACAAGTAAAGTAAGTAACTGACGGATCCTTATTCAGCCAACAACGACAGCAAATGAATGCACCAGTTCCTCATAGATCACATAAGTTAAACAACGTTGCACGTGGTTAATATCCGAATGGGTGCCCATTGGGGCAATCAGGTTTATTGGTATGGCAAAAATTAAAACGAAGTTTTCTTGCCTCTCGATTCAAAGGCCAAGGCACCTTCTAC
>NW_007421787.1:0-526 GCF_000475195.1 Diaphorina citri
GATTTTCAAGATTTTTGAGCCTATCAGAAAACCGGTTAAACAAATCGTAGAAAGTTCGGGTTACTTTAGAAATCTGAGAAAAAAATCTGAAAGAAGGTGTAGAGATTAGGTGGAATACCTACCTATTTCCAACTCCGTCGTTGGAGCGTCTTTTCCCTGAAGAATAGGTATCATTTTTCACATATGAGCTCGGGACTAATTTCGTTGGTAGGCCTATACGGGTTCGTTCCGACACGAAATCGGGAATGAAAGTATAATGGTTAGAAAGCTGGGAAAAAAAGCTATAAGAAAATGTAGAGTTTAGGTCGATTATCTCTTTCCAACCTCCCCGTTGGAGCGTCTTTTCCTTGAATAATAGGTATCAATTTTCACATATTAGCTCAGGACTAATTTCGTTGGTAGGGCTATAATGGTTCGTTCCGACAAGAAATCGAGGATGAAAGTATATTGGTTAGAAAGCTGGGAAAAAAAGCTATAAGAAAATGTAAAGTTTAGGTGGATTATCTCTTTCCAACCTCCCCGTTGG
>NW_007421788.1:0-526 GCF_000475195.1 Diaphorina citri
TTATTTCATTCCTTAATTCCCAGCCGTTTCTGAGATATAAGCGTGGTTCGCAAATCACGAACCACCCTGTATAGATAGAGCAGTAGCGCTTACTTATGTGAGGTTTCTAAGTCAAGGAGCTGAAAAAAAAAGAAAAAAAAAGGAGCAGAAATTTTTTTACTTTCTATTACTACAGTATAGCGGAGCTATACTAGTAATGAAAGTATTGCAATCGGTCCAAATTTTCAAAATCGGGAAATGGTTGGAAATATCCGTGTTTTGACCCTGATTCAAAAAAGTGGTTTTTAGCCCATGGTCTGTACGTTACGTACGTACGTACTACAGGTTTAAATGGGAAAAAGTAGAACAAAAAAGTAGTTTTTGTCCCATGGTCTGTACGTATGTATGTACCACAGGTTTAAATGGGAAAAGGTTGTATACAAAATATCTCAAGACCGGTTTGTCTCATGGTCTGTACGTATGTATTACAGGTTTAAATGGGAAATTTTGAAAAGGTGGTATACAAAATATCTCAAGAACGGTTTGT
>NW_007421789.1:0-526 GCF_000475195.1 Diaphorina citri
AATGCAGTCATGGTCCTGGCTTTATAATTATTAATTATCCAATATTTCGGGTTTTCCATATTTGAATTTGAAAATGCCTCGCATTCGTAATTTCATACACCTTTATTCAATGAATGAGAAAAAGGTTCTATTTTTAGTCCGTAAAATCTAGATCTGTTTGGTCCAGAGTAGATTTGATAGATACCAGAACGAGTATTTACTTTTTACCTGGATTAGTAAATGCTCTGTTACCGAATACCGGTTAGCCTTTGTTGCTCAGTGCAAATAAAAATAGAATTTTAGACCCAGGGTTTCAACAATCAACCATGCTCAAGACCACTCCCAGAATATCATTTTCCTCAGCGTACCTCACCGATAGAAATGACAATAATTTAATAACACTGTGGAGTGGCCAGGTGATTATTTCCTTTTGTTGTTTCAACAGGAGGCATAACTGTTTCCACGTTGATTCATTACGGTTTGGATTCGATCTGGTTTTCTGAACATTCACTGGCACATTGGTTGGATGCTGGGTGCATTACTGTTC
>NW_007421790.1:0-526 GCF_000475195.1 Diaphorina citri
TTATACCTATGTTTACGTCTGATCTTTATGTTATTTAATTGCCCAATATTTTATTTTTAATTTGGAGTGAACATCGTAGGTTTTAAAATTTCCTACCCTCATCTGATAAAAATTGATTCATTATTCCCATTGTTTGATTGTATTTATTTATTATAGGTACTTAAGAAAATCTACGAACCTCCATTTTGTTGTAATTTATTTGAAATCTTTGGGCAACTTATTTTATCATCTCCTTGTTTGACTTTATCTTGTAAACATGTCCTCAGTTAAAATTCACCTAGACAAATATTCGGGTAGAGATGAAGAAAATTTTGACGACTTTCTTAATATGTTCGAAAAATTTTCAAAGTTGAATAAGTGGAATAATGCTGACAAAGTTAATTATTTAATATTTTATTTAGAAGGACCGGCAAAATTATGTATTGATAATTTCACAAAAAATTGCGATAAATCTTGGGAGGATATCATTGGGCATCTAAAGAGGCGTTTTAATATTGATAAAATTTATGATTATTTAGTAAAATTA
>NW_007421791.1:0-526 GCF_000475195.1 Diaphorina citri
CGGGGTGTTACTAACACATACATTTTGCACCATATAAAACTGGTTTGAACCAAAAGAGACATTTTAAAACTACCATCTAGTATTGACCAGCTAATAACTAAATTGTCAGCCCTTTTCTTTGGCTATTTTTCATTAGGACAAAAAGGTGTGCGCAAAATTTGCCGGCTAATCATTGCTCCAAGGGTTTTTTTTTGGGGGGTTGGGAATTTTTGACTGGATTATCAAGTTTCATTTTCAACATCGGTCTTTCTTCGGTTTTTCGTTTGGTTTTATACTTTTATTGACTTGCCACCAGGCTATTAGAGATACATTCATAATGGTTTCCTCCAGATTCTTCTAAAGAACATTTGAAAAACAGAACCTTGTTTAGTCCCCCAAACGAACTGTATGTAAAATTGTACATGTTATCTTCTTAACACTTCATCCTTCATATATATTATTTCTATGTAATATGTTTACACAAAAATTATCAAGGGAGTAGCAAAAAAAAAAAAAAAAAAAAAAAAAATGTTGATATCTCTGCAAA
>NW_007421792.1:0-526 GCF_000475195.1 Diaphorina citri
TATTCACTTCCTTTAATACTGTTTTCCCCTAAAGCGTTTTTATAACAGGAGGAGAATCACCCTCCCAATTTTCATACGGGAGGGGGGAGGGGGACTTTTAGTTTAGTAACCTACTTTTAAACTTTTACTTCATCCATCTTACAATACCCTCTTTCGTTTGCAAGAAAAAGAAATGTAAAAAAATTCAGAATACGGTAGGTATAGTTGAGGGACCTAACATGTGCCATTACTCGGTAAGTCAGTACCTAGGCTTTTTTTTTTCTTCTTCTACTTATTCTTCTTCGTATTCTTCTTCTGTTTCTTCTTCTTCCGCTGCTTCTTCTTCTTTTTCTTCTTCTTCTACTTCTTCTTCTTCTTCTTCTCGAAATTGTCGAGTTAAAAATATATAAAAACCACTTCATTCAACGATTTCGTGGATTCATTGTACATAATCTTTTACATTTCTCGGTATCTTTTCTATTATCTACCATTCTACACCATTATCTATTCTACAGTGTTCCATTTCTATTTGATGAATCTACTCATC
>NW_007421793.1:0-526 GCF_000475195.1 Diaphorina citri
CGTCTTGGACAGTCCTCTCTTCCGGGGCCCGTAGTACACGCGGCACTACGATCTCGCGACGTCTGAGAAATAGAAAAAAGGTAGAATTTAAAAAATAGGGGATCTTAAAATGGATACAAGGAACACATTAAAATAATAGAGCTTATTTATACTGCTCACATAGGACTGAAAAGTCCCTTTACTCCAGCAGTAGGCTACTAGTATTTTTGTGGCTACCCTCCAAGCTAACTAGGCTGACTATTGAGGAGTTGCAATTGGGAAAACATTTAGTAAATAGGGAGGGTCGGCCACGCCACGCCAAACCAAACCAGTTTATTTATTTATACCCAGACACCGGCAGAATATGGCACTAAAAAGCATGGGAAAATGGGACTTATTTTGACAAAATATAGCATTGGCCAAGTCTCACATAAAGGATACACAAGATGAGGGGCGGCTTGTTGCAGAATATCCAAATCATTATGAAGTGGATACAGGGTGTGATAATCGGCTATGAACACATCCTGTTCTATACTATCCGACAGGT
>NW_007421794.1:0-526 GCF_000475195.1 Diaphorina citri
GAGTTCAACGAAAGACCTTATTAAATAGGGACCTAATAAGCATAGAATAAAAATAGCCTTTGAAAAATAACACCGTAAGTACCTAAAGTACCCATAAATAATAACGGTCAAACTTTCTTGACTTGGCGGGGCGGAGCGCTACCGCGCTCCTTAATAAATATTGTGCAGTACCTACCTATGATATAGGCACATACAAGGTACTTATTATCCTGTGGATATAGGTTAGATACCTACTACCTATCTAACCGAATAGATAAATCTCAATCAACAGCTAATACAAGAATCATTATCGGACTAAATGATGAACTTAAATGTCAAAAATCTAAAAAAAAAGTAGGTATGTGTGTGGGTTATAAATGGCGAATTTCTTTGTAGCAACATCATCAGCAATATCAGCATGGTTGTAAAAACAGTGAGTTATGTTCATATAAATGTGTTCTATGTTTAAAAAATGTTAGCAAGCCTATACCGACGTGGTTAGCTTGAACGGTAGCGCTAGTGTCTTGTAAGCTCTAGGTCGCGGGGT
>NW_007421795.1:0-526 GCF_000475195.1 Diaphorina citri
ATGTAATATAATGCGCATAGCGACCGGTGCCAGCATGGTAGGTAAACATTGGATTTTAGGATTATTGAGATATTGGGAGAACCTACAATGCTGCAGTGAGCACCAAAGTTGTGACATAATAACACAAAGAAACTGCATTTACATTTTGTTTAATAGGTAATCCAAGCACGAGCCAAACCATGTCGACCCTAGGTCAAGAAAGCACTTCGTTTCCCATGCATAACGCTATACCAGTCCTTATTACAATATTTGTGTTAGGTCATAAGGGCGGACGACAACAGTGCATTCCGTGGAACAAGGGACTTTTATGTTCAAATAAGTGACATTGGGAAGGGATACTTTTATGTTCTTGAAAACAAGGGTGGAGGGGAGGGGGGACTTTTAAGTAGGGGAGGAGGGAGGAGAAAAGGTGAGTAGGGAGGGGGATGCTCAAGGAAAAATGTTTATTTCAGCAAAAAGAATGACACCGTTACCCGTTTAACAAAGTACCTACCTAGGGTACTATTTTTTTTTTTTTTTTTTTTTT
>NW_007421796.1:0-526 GCF_000475195.1 Diaphorina citri
AATAGAGACGGTGTATGTAAGAGATTTAGAGAAGTGCTAACAGATTTACAGAAACTATTGCAGAACTATACTAGACAAAGAGTGTACCTTGATACAAAGAACAAAACGAGAGCAAAGTTTGTGGAAACTAAAATAAAACTCTTTATCATAACCATAACTCAAACCCAAGAGCTTCTTACGAGACATAAATATACTTGAACTTGGATAATGGCTGTCGATATAGTAAATAGTAATGCACTTATAGTTATAATAAATAGTAATGCACTTTCACATGCAGTTGAAATAAGCTGGGTGAACATAAATCATGAGGTCTACAATCTCACATGTTACATTAATACAGTTTACAGTCACATGTACCATACGGCTAAGGTCTACCTTACTTGCTACAGTCACAAGTTACCTCTGAGTAGGCTCTGAGTCTGCTCCAACACTATATTCTAACAAATATATTCTTCACTATATTCTTCTTCTATTTTGTATATATTTATTTTGTAAATAAAGTTTGATCTAATGGTTTAATAAATAA
>NW_007421797.1:0-526 GCF_000475195.1 Diaphorina citri
GTGTCAGTTCGTGATGACGTCAGTTCATGCGTAAACCATGGCTGTTTCAACGTTATTTTTTTTGCGACCTTTTAGCGATATTTTAGGGGATTTAGGGACCGTTTTGGATGTTTTTAAGTGCGCCAATGCACTTTTTGGGTACTTTTACATCGGAATAGGACTCTATCTCGAAAAAAAATTGTCATTTGGTTGAGCCCCATTATTCGGAAAAAGCTAAACTTAAAACTGTTATAACTACCCGTAAAACTAGTGCTTTTTTAGACTGTCAGCTTCGAACAAGTTGTTCCATCAAACCAACAGTTTTATAGCTTGTAGGTAGGTACTCACTTTTGAGCCATCCGGTAGATATGTCAAAGAGAAAAACAGAGAGGCAGGAAGTCTGTTCTGAAGACGTGTGCAATACAGAAAATGATGACAAGTGCATTCACAGAATCATACACACACTCTCTCTCTTCACACCTATTTGAATAGAAAGAAAAGAACAGGGGGGGGGGAGAGAATAAAACAGGGAGAAGGGGGGGGAGGA
>NW_007421798.1:0-526 GCF_000475195.1 Diaphorina citri
GAGTACCCAACTATGGGAGATAGTTTAGTACTATGTATATCTTTTGTGAATATTCAAGGTACTATGTGATATTGGTGTGTAACGTTACCGGATATTAGGATGTATAGAGGGTGATGCTATTATCTTGTTTGGTATCTGCTGAATTGAACTATTGATACGTGTACTTAACTATCTGATTTGTTTATTCTTTCTGTTTTAGCTCTTCTGTTCATCTGCTTACACAGTTAGGTGATAAAATGACACATCCACTAGAAATTAAACAAAACTTCTAAGGGAAAAATTAATGGTCATGAAAGTACAGCCCATCCCTTTCAATAATCGGCCACAGATCTACAGTAAACTTATCATGAGGTTTTATGCCCTTTTAGCACGTTCCGTTCTCTGAAAATAATTGTGCGCAAAAAAAAGTGGATTGCCTATAGATTGATGGTAACAGTAGATATTTATTTTTACCTACTAACATTGGTACATGTTCTTCTTCTGCTTTACCAAGTTAAATCACACTCAGTAAGTGCAGTGTTTGATG
>NW_007421799.1:0-526 GCF_000475195.1 Diaphorina citri
TAGAAAAGTAAATGAAGTAAAAGTTGTGAGGAATTACCTATCCATGGGGAAGAAAATTCGACAGCAAAATGCTTTCGCCAAGATCAATGTTTGCTGACAATGGGGCAAGATCTACTTTCTTGACAGGAAGGGCCTTGAACACCTACCTAACAGTTGGAGGAAAAGAACTATGATTTTAATATACGTTTGTAAAATACAACCCTCAGTACCTAATCGTCATCTATCTACATAAGACAACCACGGACAAATTTATAACAGCCTCTATAAAATGAACATAACTTTTAAACAGGACCTCTTCAATGCGTATTCTTAGGATTAGGACTATCGTATGTATGTTTGTAGGTAATGTAGGTATTTGTAAGACCAACGACAAAATTTTAGACATAGGTACGTCCATTTCGTCAAATCTGTGCCCAGTCACTGCTTCTATCCCTAGCCATCAGGCATCTTCGTGAATTATTCATGGTCTTTCTTTATCCAAATATTTGCTGAAACTCCCATACAAATTCGGGGAAACAACGCACGG
>NW_007421801.1:0-526 GCF_000475195.1 Diaphorina citri
GTAAATGGTTTCTTCAGATTAAAATGATCCCAAGGGCATGGTAAACCTAGACCCTTGACAAATGGAGTGTGCCTGAAGGCATGTGATGTGTTACACTGTTACAATCCACTAAACACTAAAGGATTTCGAGTCCATCTCCAAAGACACACATAGCAATATGCATCTATGAATATAATGCAGCCTTGCATCCTTTTCCCATTTTCCCTTTTATTCGTCCCTTATGGTCCACATCAATTTATACCTAGCTTTGTTTTCCTTATTCCTTTTGCACCTTTTTCTTATTCGTCTTATGCGCGTTATATTAACACTACATTAGGCACACCAGTTTAATTCCGAGTGCCCAGACTGTGCGGTTCAGATTACAAACACAAAATGTATTCAGATCTATATTACAAATGTATTACGAACATATTACAAATGTATCAAAATATTACAAATGTATTCAAATTACACTTTTCTCATCCGAAACTCTCCCTCATCCACCGAACACATCCGATTCGATTAACCGGTGAGTTCAATGAAACGG
>NW_007421802.1:0-526 GCF_000475195.1 Diaphorina citri
AAAACCGCATCTGTATGCACGCCCAATATTTCCAGTTAACAAAATACTCGGAGCTCTAATTACACTTATGACCCGGGTTTAGAATAGAATAGAATTTAGGCACGCTGTAAAATGCTGAATTTATGCGCTGCATCAGCGTTCAAAGTAACCCAATGAAATTATGGAATTTTTGCTATCGAAAAACTAATGAAATTTTTGCTTGATTCTCGAAATAGATCCGGGAATTTTAGGATGGTAAGGAAGAGCGTTCCCGCGTTAGCACTAGACCAATCATGCTCTTCAAATTGTATTCTAACTTCTGGATTAAATTTCTATTACAGATGAGGTGACTAGCCCAATCATGCTCTTCAAATTGTATTCTAATTTCTGGATTATATTTCTATTACAGATGAGGTGAGGAGACAGTTTGACAACGCCGAAGTCAAATGCTGCATCACCATTCCTCAGTTGCTGGAAGTTGGAACCAAAATTGGCGCCACGTTGCCAAATTTCCGCGGCACCATTGTTGTGGGCGGGGAACATGACA
>NW_007421803.1:0-526 GCF_000475195.1 Diaphorina citri
AAGGCAGACGCACTACCAACTAAGCTAACTAGGCTGGCAAACGAAGAATTCGAATTATCCCGAATTTTTTGCACTCCATTTTATTTACCTACCTTCCTATAAAGATAGGTACCTATGGAGCTAAAGAGAGTTGGAGAGCAAGCTTACTAGAACGCAAAAGGCCCAATAAAAGTCCGATTTCATTGAACGAGAGTGTATATTTATACCTATACCCGTAGGTTAGCAGCTACCACCCCCTACTCCTAATAGGGAAACCCTACTTATGGACCAAATGTATTCGTATGCCTATTTGCATATGTAATTATGTATATTTTGTGTTTGGGGAAAAACAAGAAACAAGTGGGGCCCGTCCCTCCGGGAATTTTTTAGCCCGTAGTTTATTCGATCGTGATTAAAGAAAATCATTACCTACCTACCTAATTTGTTTAATATTCAGTTTATTATTAGGTACCTATTCTTGATTTGATTTTTCGATTTTACTTTCATGTAATGATTTAAAATCAAGACTAGAGCCCGTTCTCCCTTT
>NW_007421804.1:0-526 GCF_000475195.1 Diaphorina citri
TATGTCCTACCAAAGTTCATAAATCTGATTCTTTTGTTTTCATATGTGTATTTGTTGTTGTTGATGATTTGTCACTTAATGGCTCTGCCGGATAATGGGCCAATTGGAAAGCTAATAGAAGTCTTTAATCTGATTCAATATTGTAGCAGACAAAATAATATTATTGATCTTGATTAATATAATAAATTATTATTATTCATCCAAGTGCCCACATTAAACTTTATCATATACGAGGTTCAATATTTTATCTCGTAGGTACAACTACACACATATATACCTACTAAATATATAATAATATTATGAAGGCTACAAAGAACATACAGACAAAACAAAAATGTGTTCCGAATTCTAATCTAAAATTTCACAAAAACACATTAGAAGAAAATATTAGAAAATGTAAAATACAAATCGTTTGTGTTCAACACGGCGGAAATTATTCTTTTTGTATTTATTTGAAGATTTAAACGCTTCATGAACCCGATGTGACAATTATATGAAACAGAAATAGAGGGAACACATATTAGAA
>NW_007421805.1:0-526 GCF_000475195.1 Diaphorina citri
TTTTTATAGCACACTGTTATTGAGAGCGGAATAAGTTAAAATGTCGTTTGTTTGATAGGAGTTGAACGTCGCAGTATATTGTATAGGGAACTAAAGAGCGAGTTACAAGTTTTGAAAGAACTACTCTTAAGGAACTAGTTCATTGAAAAGAGTAGTTCATTTTTTTAGCTCAATGAATCTTTACACATCTCTACAACTGTTAATGTAGGAACACACTACCCACGACGTCCGTGAAGGCATGGGGAGTTAGAAAGATCTAGGTACGTATGTAGTTCAATGTTTTCCCATTATATTGTATTTAATTTCGTTCAGGACAGCCACATCACTCACGTGATGTGACGTAACGTGAGGTTAGTGTGTTTCTACCTTTAGTGTTAGTACTTGAGGTTTTTAGGAATATAGGGTTTTACCCCCAATTCAGCGACTAGCTACCCGCCTCCTCAAATTCACCACCCATGCCTATCTGTGAATGGAAAAGTTTAATCAGAAAATTTCCGCCCCAGCCGGTATTTGAACCCAGGACCTC
>NW_007421806.1:0-526 GCF_000475195.1 Diaphorina citri
AAATATAGGACAGTTTACCTTAATATCAAATATAGGACAGTTTACCTTAATATCAAACACCAGGGCAGTTCCGTCCAGTGAGCAAGAAGTCATCATAGTGCCACAACTAGAGAACTCTACCTGATGTACAGGGTATTGGTGGGGGGAGAGAGGGGAGGAGGGATGGGGGACCCAGGTCCCCTCCTGGGAGGACCACAGCCAGATGTTCTTATCACTGTGAGAGGAGACACAAAAAGGAAAGACATCATTACTAGGAAAAGAAAAGAAAAAAAATCAATCAAACCTCAAAATATTTGCGGTAAATCAGAGCTTTTTCACAACATTTATAGGTATCACAACATTACTAAGTGCCTCCTTTGCAATCATTTTCCATATATCAATAATCTTTTTACACTGGCAATGCCACCAGTGGTCGTTGCTCAATTGTCCTCACGAGGCTGAGTGCACCCAGAACTCTAAATACAGAGCCGAAAAAACTTCGACCCCGCCAGGAATCGAACCCGGGACCTCCGGCGTGCAAGCCTAG
>NW_007421807.1:0-526 GCF_000475195.1 Diaphorina citri
TCGCATCCCGGGAAACAAAGAAATCCCCGAAATCATCCCCGGTAACGCACCAGCGCTCACCGCTTCCAGGAGTTTTCTGGCCTTTCGTGATGTTTGACCTCTTCAGTTTTCTGGAATTTTTAAAGATCCTTCTCAACACGTCCTTTAATATTACCATTTCATTTTCAACCTGGAAAGAGCTTGTATTTGTACTATAATCTTCGCACAATACCTAGCATCTTCGTGAGAAAAAAGGGTCTGTACAGGGCCCGATTAGAGACGAAATCTTATGAGAAAATTCCCTTTGTGTTGACTGTTGAAGGTTTTTGACAAAATTCTAGAGTAACCAGCTCATAGGGAATATGTATAAGAATCATTTAAGTTAAGGTAGATATTAGGGGCGTTAACCAACAAGAGGGAAGTTTGGGAACGAACTATTTCTCAGAGAGGCCTAAATAGTAAATAGACAAAGCGTGAGGACTGAAGAGTCCTCTTGTCAGAGATTTCAAACAATACCTTCAGAACTTATAAATTACATCGAAAATTT
>NW_007421808.1:0-526 GCF_000475195.1 Diaphorina citri
GATTAGGACTTACCCGTTAGTGAGTGTGGTCGGTATATGGTTACTAGTAGGACTGAGTAGGTTGGGATTCAGCTTGATGCTGAACACTTGCTGACGGCCTTGGGGTTGCTGAGCGGTATAGTCGTGGTTGTTGTGCTCCACAGAGTCCTGGGTTCGAGACCCGTGCTCGCCCTGAGACTCCTGGTGTCTTTGCTGTGGATGAAAAAGGAAACGGGATAGTTAGTTTAGTTAATCAGGGTGCATTCCAAGAATACGCAATGTAAAAAAAGGTTTATTACCTTCGTATTACGGTGTAACCGTAGTGTGTTAATATTAATAAGCTCTATAAGGTTTATACGGTCTAGAGCTCCATTAGGGTTTTTTCGGCCTTTAGAAATTCGGGGAAGAAAAGGACCTCAAATAAAATTGAAAAAGACCACTATTTTTCCCACTGGTTTAACTTCACTAGTAACTGCCAAGGTTTTAATTGACGGGGGGTTTTACCCTTCATTGGGCGACAAGCTACTCACATTAACCTCACTAAGCC
>NW_007421809.1:0-526 GCF_000475195.1 Diaphorina citri
ATATAAATTTACAACCCCTGAACCACTTTCACAATACAACTTATTAGCTGTCAAATAAATAAAACTGTCAAGTTCTCTCTCTCTCCCTTTTCTCTTTCCGTCTATATTCGATTCTCTTTATCTCCCTCCCTCTCTCCCTTCCTTTCTCTCTCCTATTTTGCCTCTCTCTCGTCCTTTCCTCCCTATATCTTTCTTTCTCATTTCCCTCTGTTCTTCTCTTTCTCTCTATTATCTCTCCCTCTGCCCTTCCCTTACTTTTCTTTCCCTCTCTCTCTTGCTTCTCTACAATTTTTGTCTTAAACCGAGGGGGCAGATATTTTATGAGGGCGTAAGGCATTCTACCGTGTCATCGAAGGGCATGTTACAAAGCAAGAACTTCTGGAAAGGTTCAAACAGAAACGCAGAAAAATTCAGCGTCAGTAACTGCACAGTGCACAGGGAAGCTTTTATTAATCTATATAAATAAAATTGTAGATTTGTCTGTACATTGCTTAGAATCGTGAAATTTTTAGTTATTCTTACTCCT
>NW_007421810.1:0-526 GCF_000475195.1 Diaphorina citri
AGAAACAGATAATAATTATTCAGTAGGTACATCTGTACATTTATTGTGCTTGTTGCTTCAAAATTTACAGCGTTGCAAACAAAGAAAGGCAATTAGAAAATGCACTTTCTTTTTTCGTGTGATCATACCCACAGCTTCAATTCCAGCTCCCTAGACACGAGAACATTGTAGAGCGTGTAGTGCTTAAAGCATTATCTCTTGCCCATAGGAACTTTGTTGTGGCAGTCTGATTTATCCAAGATCTGGAACCAGAGCTCTGGGAGGTCCCTAACCGGAGCTGTTGGAGTTATCTTTAGACACGATAGTGGTGGATCCTGTTTATGTTTCCGAGAGCTTTGTGTGCCAGGGGCAATAAACGCCTGGATTTTATATTGTCACTATTGTTTGAAAGCACTGGAGGTTTTATGTTGACCGAATAATGGGTCCCTTTCCCATTTCTTAGGGTTTGATGCTTACTTTACTTTCCGTGTTCGTGATGGGTTTGTTTGAGTTGTGATACTAGGACGTGTAACGGGGAAAGATTATT
>NW_007421811.1:0-526 GCF_000475195.1 Diaphorina citri
ACTCTTGTGAGGGACTCCCCTCAACTTAGCTTTGCTTAGGTTAGATTGATCATGCTGCTAGGCCAAATGACCAAGTTGTTGAGTGTTGACTGGCAGAAAATGTATGCCTCATGGAATATTAGAACTTCCAATTTAGAAGGTACCTCAGCAACATAAATATAAATAGTTATGTGTTGTATACTTTATGTATACTAGGTATTGATACCGTTTCCTCATTCCAAAAACAAAACCCTAACCTGATATTTACAGGAGATAGGACAAGGGGCACTGTCCAGCATTTTGTCGAACAATAGTACAAGAGAGTACCTGCTGTTATTCATTACAATATGAAATGGAATATTTCTTTTGTACCCTCGAGCACACCATTTGATTTCCAAATTAATTTGCAATTATTATTACAATTAATCAGAGCAATAAAACTTGTCAGACACACCAATACAAAGGGGTTTCATATTTTCAATGCAGTCAAAACAATATTTTTCCCCCTCTACAATTTATTTTATAGTCAGATAAACCAAACTTTTTT
>NW_007421812.1:0-526 GCF_000475195.1 Diaphorina citri
TTAATTTCTTCTCACGAGGAGGTCCATATTGTAGAGCTGTGAACGAAGAGTGCACAAAGGAAATAATTACTATACCTAATCTCCTACTCCTGGAAAAAAAAGAGTTTGATAGAGGGAACTGGAACTGCTAAGGTCTTATCGTCCAGAAAGCGAAGAAAGAAGAGGGAACTGTAACTGCTAAGGTATTATCCTCCCGTAAGCGAAGAAATAAGGCAGACAGGATAGAAGAAAGCCAGCCGAACGAACCTTGTCTGTTCAGGATAAAATCCGCTCCGCGTGGGAATCGAACCCACGACCTAGCGCTCACAAGGCAGACGCACTACCCTCCAAGATAACTAGGCTGGCTAAAAATAAAAGATAAAATGTGGCTATCTATTAATATGTAATATGACTTGAGTGTTGAGTGTGACCCTCAGCAGTCTTTATCGAAAATCGGGCTTTAACCCATCAAGGTTTAAAGGTAGACTACCATCACGTCACGTCATGTCACGTGACGTGATAGTAGTATAGGTGTCCTGAACGAAAT
>NW_007421813.1:0-526 GCF_000475195.1 Diaphorina citri
GAAGAAGAAGGAAAAGAAAATGAGGGAAAAAAGAAAGGAGAGGAAGAAGAAAAAGAAGATGAAGAAGGGATAGAAAAATAATAAACTGGAGAGATCAGGAATTGATAAAGAAGATTACAGAAATATGTACATACCTACCCAATCTTGTTTGCAATCTCGATGGCTTGGAAATATGTATTCCCCACATGACTAAAGTCTGCATTGACCGCATTCCCTTCTGGAAAATCCTTATTCCCTTAAATACAAAGTCTCTACCACCTAACCCTTACAGCTTCATTATTATGTGGTCGAATTCTCAAATAAATGGGGATAAAATTCCATGCCTCGGCTGGGATCGAACTCACGCCCTCCTGTTTACCAGGCGAGCGTCCACTACGCCACCGAGGCAGGTTCCCCTTTCTCTTTTCCTTTCTTTCTTTCTTTTGTTGTTCCTTCTTCTCCCTTTTCCTCTCTTCTTTTCTCCTGATACACTCTGTATATTATTTAGGTCACCGTTACCAGGTTCCATTCTTTCCAGTATTTTGAT
>NW_007421814.1:0-526 GCF_000475195.1 Diaphorina citri
AATATAAATATTTATCCTAATACCTGAAAGAAAAACCCATTACAAGAAAATACATAAATATTTCCTCCCTCTCTTCCCCTTTTCTCCCTTTAATATTTTCTATAAGCAGATTTGTTCCCATTTCTTACTGTATTCACATACCTCCACACAGAAATATTTTTCCCTCTCATTCCCATAGACTCACCTTGAAGTAAGAGAAACACTTTCTACGCCTCCTCCCTCTCTTTCTCTCTCTCCCTCCCTCTCTCTGACTCCTTCCCTCTCTCTCCCTTTCTACATTACTCTTTCGTCTCCTACCCACAATTATAGGAAGTATAAATATTACATCCTCCCTTTTCTTCTCCTTCTTCCTTCCCTTATCCTCCTCTCCTCCCTTTCCTCTTTCCCTCCTCTTCCTATTTCCCCTCCCTCCTCTTTCCTTTCTCTTTTCCTCTTTTATTTCCCTTACTACCTTCTCCAACCCATTCATCTCCTCCCCTCCCCTCTTACTGACATCCTTCCCCTACTCTGCTCCTCCCTCGCCTCT
>NW_007421815.1:0-526 GCF_000475195.1 Diaphorina citri
TCTTAAAGTAAGTTTTTCCTCTTATATAGAAATTTTCAGTAAATTTGCCATTGACGTGTCTTATGCATAATTACCAAAGAAAGTTCATAGAAAGCCATTATTTGAATTTTCTAATCCACATCATAAAGGATACGGTTCAAATAAAATTGAGGTCCATTATCTGCACTCCAGGCTGCTTTGAAATTCAATAGGTAGGTAAGTGACAATCAAATTGCATCATGAAGCACCTAGGCAAAGAAACTGTTCTTTCTTCATTTCTAGTGATGGGGGTTTTAGTCTTCATTCGACAACAAGTTACCCACTTTCTCACATTAACCTCACCCAGCCTGACTGGGGCAGAGAAGAGTCAATAACATATAATTCCCCAGATGGTCATGGCAACAAGTTACCCACTTTCTCACATTAACCTCACCCAGCCTGAGTGGGACAGAGAAGAGTCAATAACATACAATTAATCAGATACTGATCATGCACAGTGTTGTTTCATCAGTGATCCATTGAGAACTGGTACTTCAAAATACTATCT
>NW_007421816.1:0-526 GCF_000475195.1 Diaphorina citri
GTATGTAGGTACATCTATTTTGTTGGATATATTTTAAATATTATATTAATTTAATTACACAAGGGACTAGTAGATATACCTATTTAATTACAGAAATGAGACCTTTTACTCTTCACAGTTGTGAAGACTTCATTTGACACATGTACTGTGAAGAGTAAAAGTTATTGTGTTCTTCTTTTTCAAGATGAATCTTCACAAAGTTACGTCAGAATCTATCAATATGAAATGAGACCTGTTCAGCGTCCGCCCACGGCTTTTAGAGTTGCATCCATCGTGAATTCCTTGGAACTTGGAACCGCTTGCTTTAACCCTTGACAAAGTTCAGGACAGCTCTCTTCAGTTGTGCAGTCCTCAATTAGCAGCAGTAGGTATAACCAAAACTGAGTAGGTACATTAGGTCTCTGGAACTCGGTACCTCATCCCATCCTAAAAACTCTCTTTCTTTCATCAGTCTTTCAAAGCCTCCTTAACAGAAGCAGTCAGCGAAGGGTTATTTTCCTCCTAATGTCCTTCAAAACCTTCCTTC
>NW_007421817.1:0-526 GCF_000475195.1 Diaphorina citri
GATATTATTAAATGTGGGTCCGAGATACTTTTTGGTACTCCTGAGATGGACATTTTGGACAGTATGATTGTTGTTGTGTTTGCTGAGCTAAATAAGTTATTAGTTATTAGGTTTGGAAATGAGATGTGGACCATTTAAAAATGGTTACTTTTTGAACCTACCACGTTTAGTCTTACCAAACTTCACTTTGATGAGGGTTATACTTGCGCCAAACATTACCAATTAGCCATACCTACTACCTACTTTGTTTGTTTCTATAATAATTCCCCGAAATAATATTCAATAGGTCTCAGTATGAGGTCAAGGTCAAGGGATCTGGAAGACCAGAAGGGCAACCATCAAAGGGAAGAAAATAACCATTTTTTTTAGATTGGTTATTTTTCAAGGATAGAATGTGGTACATACCATATTATTTGGAGTAGGTATGCCTAGTAATTTTGTTCATGCACTATTTGTCGTGTACACCAATCCCCACAGTAAGGTAAACTTGGAGTGTTGAAGTGAATAGAGTTTCCATCTTTTCAAT
>NW_007421818.1:0-526 GCF_000475195.1 Diaphorina citri
CTAGCCCATTTTTATGATTTGTCCCATGAAAGAAATATGGAAGCCCTAGTCTACATACAGGAGGTACTTGTTGCTATTTATTTAGACAAATGACTTGGACACCCTATAGGTATAAGATACTTTGACAAGTGATGATGACGGAGGTCTTTGTGTTCAGCATTCAATTGGTTATAAAGTCACGACCAAGATATATTTGACCAATCAGAAGTAAGAGCATAGATCTTACCTACTGAACTTGGGTTACATCTGACTATAATATATAACAGTCAATTATCATCACGTTATAGTTTTGAGAATGATGAAATGTGGATGTGGGGATAAGCTATATTATTATCTATAATTGTGAGGTATTGCATCAAGTGTCAAAAGAATAGCATTGAGGCTGTGTTTATGTACTGGGCTGAGCTAGGCCATTGTCGGCCTTTAAGCGTGTAAAGTTGGCGGGAATTTCGAAATTTTGATTTTTTTTTCCGCAACTTGTACAATCTGAATTCATTTTTTACTTTTTATCTTTAGTTTGCACGTT
>NW_007421819.1:0-526 GCF_000475195.1 Diaphorina citri
CGTATTCCTAGTTTGGACCTCATTAGGCTAACAATAGGATCTGCCATATCGTACATAGATAACACACGTGATCGCCTGGTAATCCAACTATCTACCATATGGGGGCACATAAATAAGGAGATTTCAAAACATAAAGAACTGCGCCCAATGTGTGCCGCCTGAGGCAAACACAGCCTCCAATAAACCTGTCAAAGAAGGAATAAAGAAAAAGCGCATTGGTCGAATTCGCCTTTTGCTTTGTTTTGAAGATTTTGAACCAACTTGATTTCTGGTAATATTTTAAGTTCCCTTCGAGCAAGAGTGGTTTTGTCCAAAATTGGGCAGATTTTCCTATCCTGTATCACACCTACATTAGATATTAGGGTATTACTCGTAGGTACTACCCTTTGAAGAATTGAAGTCTATTTGACAGTAGATACATGTTTGTCAATTGTAACCCCACTTTGGTTTTTCACCCTTTTGTTTCTTCTGTTGACTTCCGGATTTTCTGGAACATTATTTAGTTTGCTCTTTACCTTTTTGTTTA
>NW_007421820.1:0-526 GCF_000475195.1 Diaphorina citri
TTGCCAAGTATAAATGTTCTGCCTATATAGCTCTTCTTCAATAATCAATCAATATGTAGCTTCATCGATGCCGATGGTCGCTAAACTCAAGGATGCGTTTACAGTAGATCTAAACCCTATCTAATCTTATTATTATGAAAAATTCAAGATATTATACGAGTAAAGGCTCATTAACAAGTATGACAAAACATTGAGAACACACTAAACTTGTCATTTGACTTCCAACAAGATCCCTTACCTTGTCCAATATGAACACCACTCCGGGTCCAATGAAGTAAATCCAAAACCGTGGTGGTCCCGTAATTCGCGCCAATCCATGAATGAGCATGAGAGCAAACAGAAACACGTAGAGTGAGTGAGCCAGCCAGAACCAGTTGTACGCCTTCTTACGGATGGTAGGATGAGCGAAGACGAAAATCAGTACCATGATTACGAACAGGAGAACACCCGTGATTCCTGAAGATAGATGAGAGATGTTTGGTAAAGTATAGGTATACCTACTGCAGGGTTAATCTTTCACGCATGG
>NW_007421821.1:0-526 GCF_000475195.1 Diaphorina citri
TTATCTGTGATTTTTTTTCATTTAATTTGATTATTATTATAAAAAATTACACTGATTTTTTCCCTTAGTTTAACGAAACTCAGTAGTGTAGTGGTTGGCGCGGTGGAATCCGGATCGGGAGGTTAGTGGTTCGAATCCCAGTCAAGTCATAAAGATTAACGAGGGGAATTCATAGGAGTACCTGTGTCTATTAATCGCGGAACGACATTTTTGACATTTATTTAGGTAGTACCTACTTAGAACAATTTAATCTCCTTTTTTTTACCTACATACAAGCTTTTATTTAATTTGAGATATTTTATGCTGTGTTACCAACTTTGACAGTAAAAAGAAGAAGAAGAAGAAGAAGAAGAAGAAGAAAAAGAGTTAGCTTTTTATTACCTAGGTAGGTATTTTGGCAGGTATAACTCTTGGCGGTCAGTTTTCATCGCGTCGTGCGAAGATTATTAATTTATACAGAAGTTACCTACGTAACTTTTCTCTATTTTATCCATCTCCACCCTAAGTATTTAGTCCGTGTGTGTCG
>NW_007421822.1:0-526 GCF_000475195.1 Diaphorina citri
TTCTAGGAGTGAACGTGTTAAGTTTCCATCCTGTGGTTGTACAAATGCAATTACCAGAGCATGTAGCTTACTCCTAGTTCCCTCATCAGAGGTACTTTTCCCTAGGTATCTACCAAGTACCTACAGGGTATGCGTATGCTAGATGTAACAAGAAGGGCTCTTGGAGAGTGTGCCGCGGTGGCAACAACTTTTAAAGCACTGAATCACTGATATACCTAGAGTATTCAATTAATATATGCAGTTCCACACACAGAAAAATACCAAAGAAATTTTTTTAATGAAAACCGAAGTTCCAAATTTTCTATTGACTTTTGACAAACAATATAGGATTTTAGGTACACGAAAAAAAAAAAAGAAGTAAAAACAAAAACAAATCGGTACATAAGTACAAATAATTTAAACGGATTTTGGCCGCAGCGTTACAAAATTATGGCTTAAGATTCGTGTGGTTCAGAAAAACATATTTTAAAATTATACAATTTTTTCATCATCTATTCAGTTTTGTCAAGTAACCACCCTGTACAAT
>NW_007421823.1:0-526 GCF_000475195.1 Diaphorina citri
GGGGGGGGAGGGGGGGGGGAGAAAGAGGTATTTTCTCTCTGTGAAATTATGTAGAGCTTTTCCTCCAACCTCATAAATTATTTTTAGGTAAATAAGTGAAAATGTATTCTCAATTTCAGCCTTTTTTTAGGTTAGAACACTTTAACACTTTACTGCGTTTTGCGCCGAAAGTAGACACCTTTTGGCAAACTTTTCTAAACTGTACGTAGGCACCTAGATGACCTAGAACAAATTCATTTTAGCTTACGACTCTAACTACCATGATGAAATTGATGAACGCACCAGTTTCTGACACAATGTGACGGATCACTGAAGCTAAGCAACGTTTACTATGGTTGGTATCGGAACGGGTTACCATTTGGGATATCTGATCATTTTTGGGGTACTCTCAATCTTGTGAGGAGCTGGGAGCTGGGTTAAATTCGAGCGAAAAAAAAAGGAGAACCGCAAAAAATATTGATATGTATGAACTTAGGTCGTCCGTAGGTAACTCAATATCTAACTAAAAAAAAAAAAAAAAAAAAAA
>NW_007421824.1:0-526 GCF_000475195.1 Diaphorina citri
AGAAAAGAGAGGAAACTAAAAGGTAAAAAGTTGACTTCAATAATTCAGAAGATCCCGTAATGATTTTCAGGTCAAAACAGATCAAAACTGTTTTGACGCTAACGTGTAAGAGAGAGAGAGAGAGAAAGAGAGAGAAAAAGAGAGAGAGAGAGAGAAAGAGAGAGAGGGAGAATAGGGACTCAAAGGAAGGGAGGGCAGAGAAGGAGGGGGAGAAGAGGAATAGAGAAGGAGAGAAAGATAAAGAGGAATTGAGAAAGAGAGAAAGATAAAGAGGAATTGAGAGAGAGAGAGGAAGGAGCTATAAACAGTGATATTATGAGAGAGGGGAAGAGAGTAAACGAGGGACTGAAGAAAAAGGAGCTTGAGGAAGAGAGAGAGGAAGAGAGAGAGAGAAAGGGAATAAAAGAGAGAAAGAGGGATAGAGAGAGCAAGGGAAGGGAGGGAGGGATATGGGACATGATTTCCCAAGGGATGGCAATGGAGAAAAATCATAAAGCTTTAATGGGAGAGAAACTGAGAGGAGGAG
>NW_007421825.1:0-526 GCF_000475195.1 Diaphorina citri
ATCCAAGCGATGACATAATGAAACTTTAATTCGCTACGATTCGACCAACAAAGTGGAACAGACGTAAAATATACTGCATGTAGGAATCCACAGGTAACTGGGGCTTGGATGGAAATAACTGCACTACACAGTTGATGATTAGTATGAAAATGCATTCTTGGTTGCAACGAGTCAACATGGATATAGCACATATAAACTTGGGTGTATTTATTGAGATTAATACATAAGGTAAGTTCGTGCGTAATAAAGTACATAGTATACTTTATTTTAGGTTTTGAGACTTTATTGGAAAGGAATGGTCGGTAGCATATTCCATATTCGTAGGTAATTAAGGTGGAACCTGAAGGAGCAAAAACTTGAGACTTGTAGGCAGTGTAGTTAGATTGAGGATTGTAGGGAGGTCGGATGCATTCATAGGATTGAGCTGGATGATGAGGATTTAAAGTTGAATAGGATTGGTCTTGATCTGGCCGTCGCGTCGCGTCGTGTTCCAAAAAGTTCATTTTGTTTTTTTTTTTTTATTTTA
>NW_007421826.1:0-526 GCF_000475195.1 Diaphorina citri
AAAAAAAAAGCTTACCTATAGCCAATATTAGCCAGCACGAGCAAACGAGCACCCACAATCTAGAATATCTAGAATTCTAGATAGTAAACTAGTGATAGTGATAGTTAAGTGGTTCAAAGTAGTGATAGTGAAGTGGTTCAAATTGACGCACGCACAGGAGACGTCTGCAAGGTAAATTCGACGCCTAGGAAGCTTCTACAGGGTGCTACTCAAGTCAATGACAACCCTTTCCATCAGCTAAGGTAATATCAGGCTTTTATTAGGTGCTTGCCACGCGCTTGCTTGCCATGCAGAATGTTCGAATCCCACCATCGACAAAAGATTTCTACTCGTTTTTCGATTGCAAATATTTCAACGGGTTACTTTCTGGTGTTCTCGTGTTGACCCAGCACTTAAATGTTAAGTATTGTGTCTCTTCTCGCCCATCTGATGAGGGACATACTACGACATGGGCATGCTACGACACAGACCACATGCGTCTAATGTAGCAGTTGTTTCATTGGTACGAAATAAAAACGGCGGTGAA
>NW_007421827.1:0-526 GCF_000475195.1 Diaphorina citri
ATAGTTCACCCTGAAAGTTTCTAATTCATTTGAACGTTAAAATGCAATAAAATGATGTTTCAAATCCTCCACTTAGAAATATTTTATAAGGAAAAAAATTCAATTCAATTCGAAATTTATGTAATTTTAGTGCCAAGAATATTTTCACAACAATAAAGGATACGAAAATTTAATGTTTAATTTAAAAAATGAACGGAGGAAAAAAAAGAAGAAGAAAGAATATCCAATTTTATATAACTTTCAAAATGAAAATGAGTGAAATTATTCAGTGCTAAAGTTGGTAAGTACTGCACAAATTTCTACACTTGCAGCTTTTGTTCTTCTTTGTTCTATTTTGATAGCTTGCTGAAATATCTCAATACTACCTATCTTGTTATTGACACTTATTTCAGTAGCTTCATGTGATCCATGGCCAGGGCCTGGGTCAAGTCCGTTTACATACCTACTCTGGCTCAATGCTTTTTGGATCTTATTTTTCTAGTTCGTTTATCCTGTCTAAATAGGACTGAAAAGTCAATTTATCTCG
>NW_007421828.1:0-526 GCF_000475195.1 Diaphorina citri
GAAGAAGAAGAAGAAGAAGAAGAAGAAAAAGAAGAGTTGGAAGACGAAGAAGAAATACAAGAAGAGTATGTAGGTTGAAGAACGACAAGATAATTTGGTGAATTTTTGCGTGGGTTTGCAAAACTTGGCAGTAGGTAGCGCCAAATAAGGAAGATATCACACTGATGTGAACATGTTACATTTCTGATAAAGATCAAGAAGAAGAAGAAGAAGAAGCAAAAGCAAAGATTATCATGATCAGGAAAGATTAATTTTTATCTTCCTGATAATGAAAAAAGGTAAAAAAAGCTAAAAAAGTGATAATAGTTCTTCATTCTAGTAGCAAGACATAAAAGACATTGGACTCCAAAATTCTTGAACATATTTGAAATTTTGAACGGAACAAGGAAATTGCTACGTGTATTTCAATTTCGAAACTTCGTGATGGTTAAACTTAACTTGAAGTTATTTATCCTCCTGAGGACCAATGTCCACATGCGTGGACAACCGCTTTGTAGTAACAAAGGACCAAGCTCAATTTCACCTT
>NW_007421829.1:0-526 GCF_000475195.1 Diaphorina citri
TAGAAAAGTACCATTATTAATATTATAATTAGATAAATTAGATATTATTGTAGAGTTATTTAAATGAGAAATTTAATTAATTAATGTCACTGCCAAAAGGCAAATATTTTTTGACATGCCTACCTAATTTACCATCTGCCTCTAAATCCTACAACAAATTATTATTTACAACAGATTTAATTTATACCATGTGTTTGTAATATATCTACATACATAGGTACCTATCTAGTTAGGTACATATTTTGTCAATTTTTGTCCATTTTTTTTTTTTTTTTTTTTTTTAATTTTTTTTTTTTTTAGAAATCTCTTCTCCTTTCTCTTTTAGAGGTAGATATTTTATTTTTTAACCAAGGTATGTATTCTATTCTGACTTTCTGACAGTGTAAACAAGATATATTCTATTCTCATTCCAGGTGTTAGAAAGACAATATGAGACTCAGAAGAGGCCAGCCGGCCAGCCTAGTTAGCTTAGTTGGTAGTGCGTCTGCCTTGTAAGCGCTAGGCCGCGGGTTCGATTCCCGCCCGG
>NW_007421830.1:0-526 GCF_000475195.1 Diaphorina citri
GTGAAATGTCACGCCAAATCGTCTTCAAGTAAATATTATACTCTCTATTTGGTTTATTATTGACGTCAGCAACAGGACCACCGTTTAAACTAAGTTCAGCTCTTGAATTAATTAATCAATCTGTCTGAAATTTTTGAAATAAACTAACTAGATTGTTTAATCCAAGAGCTAAACTTAAACCGAGTTCAAACTCTGATAGTGACCCCGGCCATGAGAATGTTTGATTTTAAGGAAATGATGGAGGAGGAACTCAAAAGAACGGCTTTGTTAACTTGGCTCAGGGCCCAGACATGTTGTAATAATTCATAATGATCAAAGTATAGCACGTATTGTATATTTGGAACTAGCCCTAAAGAATATGTAGGAGCTAAAAGCTATTGACTGGTATGTAGAAAAACACGTTATAATACTAAAGTCATAAACAGTAGAATAGAATATGACAATCAAATTCTAATTGAGCATTTACCCAAGACTCAACTTACACACCTATGTGAGTCAAGTAAACACTCGCACTAAAGTTAGAGCT
>NW_007421831.1:0-526 GCF_000475195.1 Diaphorina citri
GAGGTAGTTGAGAATGTCGGACTTAGAGGCGCCTGGCGGAAGAGAAGGTAAAATGAGTAAGGTAAGAGGTATCATTTGCCAAAAGAGCAAAAGAAATGCTGTCTTAGTAAAGAGGACTTGGGGCTAATTACAGGCCTCAATTACCACCTAAACAAAATAGGCTTAGCTGAGACCCCTAACTTATGCCGTCTCTGCAAAGAGGCACCAGAAACAGCAGACCCACATCACATTATAGAGTGCTACCTCTCACAAATGACTGTTAGGTATATTTCTCATAACACCTTGAGAAGTCCAAGAAATCGGTCCTAAAAGAACCCTGGCCTCCAAAGAAGTCTTAGGGCAGTGACATAGAGCTTAAATATAGTCGATAGCCCTGCTCAAAAGTCCCTTAACCCAGTGTCGGGGATAATAGCACGTTAAATGCATCAGTTCCCGCTGGATCACCAATGTTGAGCAACGTCTTTTGTGGTTAGTATCTGGACGGGTACTTCTCACTTACCTTCAAATATGGACTTCAAGTTGGTGG
>NW_007421832.1:0-526 GCF_000475195.1 Diaphorina citri
GAATCGTACGCGCCAACGATGTCGTAAAAAACGCATAGTAAGTATTGTTTGTTGATTATTGCGTCCGATATTTCGGTTTGAAGGTTGACAAGGTTGTCAAGACATGATCGGTTCTTCCTACATCCAGATTGTTCGAGGGCTAGAAGGTGATTGCTGTCCAGGAAAAAATTCAGTCTTTTTATGACTAGACGTTCGAATAACTTACATAAGCAAGATGTTAAGCTGATGGGTCTCATGTTTTCTGGTAGGGTTTTATCCTTATTAGGTTTCGGGATAGGGATTATAATTGATTTTTTCCATGCTGATGGAAAACTGTTTTCTTTCCAAATCTGATTAAATATTCTTAGGAGAAGTCTTTTGGGTTTCGCTGTGAGATGAAAGAACATTTGGTTGTGGATATCATCGGGGCCAGGAGATGAGTGAGGTTTCAAGGATTTGATGGCGGAGTTAAGTTCCCACATGGTAAAAGGTTTATTGTAGCTTTCTTCATTGTTAGATGAAAAATCGATAATTTCACTGTCAATCT
>NW_007421833.1:0-526 GCF_000475195.1 Diaphorina citri
ACAATCATTTCTGGAAGCAATAAGATGATATTGGCTCTAATAGAATATTATCCGATACTGATTTATTGTGAGTTTGTTAGCTATTTGTTCAATTGTTTTTCTGACAAAGGAAAGATGTACAATTGTACACATAAGTCTGTCCTGTCTGTCTATATACAATATTGGCAATAGATTCGAAACAAATTGAAAGTTTTACAAATAGTTGGATTTTTCCATTCAAAAAGCTCCATGTTCAGAAGGGGCTTTAATGAGTGCGTACAGGAACTTACAGTGATGCGACTCGCGACTGCATTACACAATTTCACGTTGTGGTACGGGTATGTTTTATCTATGTTTATTTTTATTCATATCTTGGATTATTCATTACAGTGTCACTAGTAGTAGGTCATAACCTTATAACATTTATACACGAAAATATATCAAATTCAACCCATCTCCCTCCCCGTATTCATTAAATTAAACTCTTCACATAAAACCTTCTCCTTGTATCCGGAAATGGGTTATTAATACATAGCCGTGGGGGTGG
>NW_007421834.1:0-526 GCF_000475195.1 Diaphorina citri
TGGCGGAAAAATCTCGAAACCTAGGTTTCTCAGACCATCTGACAGACCGCGGAACGTGTGTGGCGGAAAAATCTCGAACCCTAGGTTTCTCAGACCATCTGACAGACCGCGGTCTATCAGACCGTCTGAGCGTGAGGGGCGAGCATAAGCCACGAGATTGCAATCCATGATTCCGGGTTGGACTCCCGCATGAAATACGTACAAAAATAGACGATCACAGAGTCAACAAGCAGGGTCCGTCCCTCCGGGAATTTTTTAGCCCGTAGTGTTTAAAAAAAATCAGTAGGTACCTATGTACCTACCTAATTTGTTTAATATTCAGTTTATTATTATTCTTGATTTGATTTTTTGATTTTACTTTCATGTAAGTATACCTACCTAATTTGTTTAATATTCAGTTTATTATTATTCTTGATTTGATTTTTTGATTTTACTTTCATGTAATGACTTAAAATCAAGACTAGAGCCCGTGCTCCCTTTATTCCCAATATAATGTTCAAGTCACCCATCCATTTATTGGCCTTGC
>NW_007421835.1:0-526 GCF_000475195.1 Diaphorina citri
TATCACATAGAACACGATGATATCCGTAAAGAAGTACACGAGATAGTAGGAGCGGGGGAGTTTGAAATCACAGGTCTCGCGGTAGGGATCTATTTGACGTGTCTCCGTTAGGAACAGCCAAGGCGAGGAGTAGATCACAGCGAATATCCATACGTAGATGAGGATCTTCCGCGCCCTGTTCAGCGTGCAGATCCTATGTGCTAGCATGGGTTTGCAGATGGCGATGTATCGCTCCACCGTGAACGCTATGAGGTTCAGACTGGACGCGTTGATGCCCAAATACTGCAGGAACACGGACATCTTACACCCGTAGTTCCCCCACAGCCAGGTATACTTCTTACCTACTACCTACCCAATGCTCTAATACCTAATCTCCTCCTAAACAGAATATAGACTAAACGAAACAGAATACCTATAGGTGGATGCCTGCCTAATAATCCTCCTGAGATAGGACTGAAAAATCCCTTTATCTCGCGAACTAATACACTCAATATCTACATAATTCTAATACACTCAATATCCAATA
>NW_007421836.1:0-526 GCF_000475195.1 Diaphorina citri
GGATGCCAATCCAGGGAATAAAACACAGCGTTGAAGTTGACTGTGTCCAAGAGTTTGTTGATGGGTTCGATAACCTGGAATGGAATAAAAATTAAAGTTATAAAACACACATTTAGTAACTATAATTAATAGTTACCTGATGGTAATAAATTAGATTGATAGTTGAGTGTAATTGTTGGTACTTAGGAGGTACTTTTGCTTAAGAGGTAGTTTATGGTAGGAGTTACTCTTGCTTTAGTTAAGTGGAAGTAGTTGGTACCCAGATTATTTCAGGTAGGAGTTACTCTTGCTTTGTTGTGTTGGTTGGGTTATTTTTTGGGTTGAACACTGTAGTTGGGTGGAAGACCTCCTTTTGGAGAACCCAGCCACTTTAAGTAGAGGCAAAGAAGTGATTTTTTGTGGCAAAATGAAATTGAATTCTTCCTTGGGATGACCTACTCAAGTCAGGAATAAAACAATAGCTAGATACCTACTTGAACTCAAAGCAAAACAATTTTCCTACTCCTATAATTGAAGTTCGAAAAAA
>NW_007421837.1:0-526 GCF_000475195.1 Diaphorina citri
AGGAGAAAGCCAGCCGTTCCGAGAACGAACATTATCCCATCAGGATAAAATCCGCCCCGGGCGGGAATCGAACCCGCTTTCCAACTTTAATGAAGGGTAAACATGTTCAACACCCGAAGGAAATTTATAGAGATCTACTCGTACAATATTTCCTAGAACTGACGATTTTCATAGACATTGATGGGTGACGCAGATGCCTTTACATATGTAACCTACCGGTATATTCAAATGCCAGCATTATTTCGGCCTCCTGCCTTTTCAAATTCAAATCATTTGAATACGTAAAGGCAGGCGATATTAAAATTCAATTTGGATCTCGAATAAAGTGAGATAGGTTTCTGTTGTCATCTTCTTCTAAGTAGGTTCTCCATTCAGGTTGTTTGTTATGTATACATATTTCTTCCTGTACTACCTTCCCCAAAAGTACCTCTTTCTCGTATTCCTATGTTATCCCCCCCCCCAATCCACCAAAAACCTTTCCCATGTTATCCCCCCAAAAGTACCTCTTTCTCGTATTCCTATGTTA
>NW_007421838.1:0-526 GCF_000475195.1 Diaphorina citri
CTCATCATAGTTACATGCATCAGCATCACCTTCTCCCTCAGCATGTTCGAGATTTTCGTCTGCCATAACCTACTCATTAAAGTCACAGTTATCAAGCTTGCCATGATGTTCATCTCTTTGTTGGTCCATCTTTACTTCGTCTGCTATTGCTCCGAGCAGTTGAACGATAGTAACTAGAGATGTGTAAAGACTGACTGACTGAATTAAAAGACTTGAATCCCACACAAAGACTGAATGACTTAAACAGTCCCTACTCAAAATAGCCAGTCCCAGTCCCAAAACGCCAAAACTCCCAATCCTAAGATTTGAATTTGATTGAATTGAATGAGAAGTTTATATTCTTATCGGCAATCTCCGTTTACGAATAATAACAAAGAAACAAAACGGTTGTTAAAAAATTGTCTTGATTGTGAATCAGAATCGAACTTACTTCTAGCATTTAGCATTCAAAAATAGTAAATACTTAAATAGATAGAGAAATGCATTACCGGAACTTGGCCTGACGCACTACCGTGCGGCGAGTGGG
>NW_007421839.1:0-526 GCF_000475195.1 Diaphorina citri
GTCGGGAGGTACATGGCTTTTAGAATAATAAATTGTGTATTGAATGATTAAGACCCCAAATCAGGACCACATTTTTTTTTGTCCTGCCTTTTACAGCGTTATGAAATAGGTAACAGAATGTCGTGTGTGATTAAGACCCCAAATCAGGACCACATTTTTTTTGTCCTGTCTTTTACAGCGTAATGAAATAGGTAACAGCAAGTCGTGTGTGATCTTCAAATCAGACGAAACAGATCATTCTTTCTCGTGTCTGTAAACTTCGTTTTCTGACTTCACAGAATTATGATACATTTTATATGTCTGAAAAATATGCTTACTTTTCTTCTTTACTCTCTTCTTCCCCTCTTTTTAGGTAACAGAAAGTCGTGTGTGATTAAGACCCCAAATCAGGACCACATTTTTTTTGTCCTGTCTTTTACAGCGTAATGAAATAGGTAACAGAAAGTCGTGTGTGATCTTCAAATCAGACGAAACAGATCATTCTTTCTCGTGTCTGTAAACTTTGTTTTCTGACTTCACAGAATTA
>NW_007421840.1:0-526 GCF_000475195.1 Diaphorina citri
TTGAAGAAATGAAACAAAGAACTGGAAACTGGAAGATTACCTGCTGGATTTTTTAAAAGGGTTTTATGTTTCTAACCGCTGAAGATTTTTGAAGATTGAGGCCGAGATCATTATCCCCTCTTTGAGTAGCTAGAGACTCATTTCTTAGAACAAAGGAAGGAAGAATGGGGGAATAGCAGCTGGGATATTGTGGATGGAATTTCTTGGAATTGTTCGTGCTTGTGTTGAATCATGTCTGGAACTTTGTCCAGGTGTAGGGATTTGTCGAGACTTTACGGAATTCCTGGAATCATGGTTGATAGTTTTTACTATATTTGAGTACGTCTGACTTGATTCTACCCTTGTTTTGTCTTTCACATGTTTAAATTGTTTAAACATTCATTTCGTCTTCATATGTAGCTACATAACATGTTTTACTTCTATCAATGTATCTCAACATGTCATTAACACGGATATCAAGATCTTTGTACTTCTTAGTGCCACTCGATTAGCATACAACCGAGATCTCGATTCTATAGCGCTCCGA
>NW_007421841.1:0-526 GCF_000475195.1 Diaphorina citri
CGACGGCATGAATAAATTGCAAAGTAAGTAATTTAATAAATTTATTTATGGAATGTGTTGGATGGCATCAGACGTAGACGAGTATAATTAATTTATGTTCATTTTTTGCAGTCGAGGTACGTGACAGCGTTGTATTTTACGTTCAGTTCTCTCACGTCTGTGGGATTCGGCAATGTCGCTCCAAACACGGACAACGAGAAAATCTTCACCATCCTAGTTATGCTTGTAGGATGTAAGTATGAAAGTTCAAAATCGGCAATGCATGCTTTTATAGCTGAAATGGGACATGTTATACCCCACTGCGAGAGGGGCCCCGAGCAGTTAGGTGCCTCCTATTTATAATTTGGAGCATCCACCCCACCCATCACGTCAAGATCCACTATTTACCTACGTATCTTTTATTTCATCGTGCTTAGCTCAGTCTGCTCAGTGAACCTCATGCAAACGATATTCGTTTGAAGATCAGGTTTTAACATCAAGAAGGAGTTAAAACGAAGTCCCAAAAAATGTTGGAAAATAGTTAACA
>NW_007421842.1:0-526 GCF_000475195.1 Diaphorina citri
CCTACTTTTTTTTCCAAGTACAAAAAAGTTTGGAAGAGGTTAAAACCTAGGATTTACCGGTTTCGGGATCACCTAACCGTCAGGGTGTAGCGTGTCCCTCCAAACCCCGTGGGTTTCTTAGTGAGTCTTAGGTTTCACGCCTCGGAGGACTACTGGTGACACTTGTTTGGTCTGTGTCGTAGCATGCCGATCCTTTAGTATGGCTCTCATGAGATGGACGAGAAGACACGATACTTCCCAGTTAGGTGCTGGGTCAACACGAGAACACCAGAAAGTAACCTGTAAAAATGAGGGCAGTTTTTTTTTGCCGATGGTGGGAATCGAACCCAGAATCTTCTGCATGGCAAGTAATCTCGTTACCACAGGTTTAACCGTGCCTTGAAGTATTGCAAAGCCAAGGTGTGGTCTTTTTTTTTAAGGTCTAACTATGTCCTTATTGATTGTTCCCTTATTATTTTCAGGTCCGATGGTCCCTGGACTTTGGAGAGAGGATAGAGGGAGAGGAGAGTTTACAGGGGTGGAGAAT